>NC_056728.1:1409017514-1409113174 GCF_019279795.1 Protopterus annectens | reverse complement strand
CACCCCCCTTCCTGCAGGAGGAAGACTGGTTGTGCTTGGTAGAACTCAAGGATGCATATTACCATATCTTGATGGACAGACGATCCAGGCGGTTCCTCCGCTTTCTTCTAGGGTCCAGTCATGATCAATTCAGGGTCCTACCCTTCGGTCTCAGCACAGCCCCTCAGGGTGTTCACCAAGGTCATGGCAATTGTAGGGCCAAGGTCATGGCAGTTGTACTGCCCACCTGAGACTTCAGGGCATTCAGGTCTTTCCGTACCTGGACGACTGGCTTCTCACCGCCCCCACCAGGCATCTACTCTTACTAGCCAGAAATTTCTTGCTTCGGATATCACCTCGGCCAGGGAATACCATAAACCTAAGGAAGTCTTCCCTTTCAACCTGTTCAAGTGTTAGACTTCATAGGGGCGAGAATAGATTCTCGCCAGGCCAGTGCATTCCTAACCCCAGACAGACTACACATTCTGACACTTCATGTGTTAGCGCTTCTGCAGTCCTCTGCACCCCCTGCAGATTTAGTCCTGAGAGCCTTAGGGTCCATTGCAGCAGCTATCAACCTGATCCCTTGTGCTCGTGTGCATAAGAATTTTACAGTGGACTTTGCAAGTTCAGTGGTCGATTCTTCATCAACCTCTAGAATTTCCGATCCCTCTTGGCAGAGTGTGCAGCAATTCTCTCACGTGGTTGCTCCAATCTCGAAATTTACAGGAGAGACGCCCCTTTCTTGCGCCCCAACCCCAAGCCGTGGTGACCATGGACACTTCCCGCCTGGGGGGGCGGGAGCATTGTTTTTGTAGGACTGTTCAAGGCACGTGGGCTCAAAACGAGACCGTTCTGCATATAAATGTCCTAGAGATGAAAGCGGTCCTTTTAGCGTTGCAGGCTTTTTATGCTTATCTACCTCTGGGAACTATTCCGATGCAGTCATACAATGTCAGTGCTCTGGTATATCAATAAACGGGGGAACCAAGTCTTATCCCCTTTGTCGAGAAGCCATGACAGTATAGGAATGGGCGATCTCCACAATCCGCTTTCTGATAGCGACGCACTATCCAGGTCGGTCCAGTATCTTAGTGGACAAATTGAGCAGAATTATCCTCACTCCTTACGAGTGGTCTCTGAACCATTGTGTAGCGGAACAGATCTTCCTCAATTGGGGTCAACCTTGCTGCGATATCTTCACATAGCCTTCCAATGTGAAGTGCAGCGAGTTTTTGGCTCTAATCCCCCTGAGGGGGGAAAGCCCCAGGGACGCTGTTGTTCATGCTTGGCCATCCAGTCTTCTTAATGCATATGCCCCACTTCCACTCATGATTAAGTTCTTACAGAAAGCTCGCCGGTTGGGGAGCAGATTGATCCTCATAGCCCCATTCTGGCCTCGTCAAGTCTGGTTCTCCTGCCTATGGTCTCATCTCATAGCTCCACCTTGGATCCCATTCCGGATCTAATTCGTCATCCCTTGGGAATGCTTCCTCCAAATCTGGACAGTCTAAAGCTCACAGCTTGGCTGCTGCAATTCCTCTAGTTGGTAGGACTCCCGGTATCTCTTCCCCTGTTAAATCTATCTTGGTTGCGGCACATAAATCCTCTAGGAAAATGTATTCTAGCAAATGGAGATGCTGCTCCATTTGGGCTTCAGAGAAATTTAGATCCTTTTACTGCTCCAATCCCAGCGGTATTAGACTTTGTCTCGTATCTTCCAGCAAAGAGCCAGCTGCTCCACAGTGAAAGACCAGCTGGCGGCTATTTCTCATTTCCATGTGGGGGGCAATTTAGGCTCCCACTACTGCCAGAATTTGTAAGACTTTTTGAAAGGCACTTTTTTTCTGCAACCTCCCATTAAGAATCCATCCCCGCCGTGGGATCTGATGGTTCTTCAGGCCTTAGTTGCACCTCCTTTCGAGCCCTCGGCAACAGTTGACAAATTTTTTGTCATGGAAGACTGTTTTTCTGGTAGCTATTACTTCAGCAAAGAGTGTTGGAGCTGCAAGATCTTTGTATGAAACCCCCATACCTTGTGTTTCATAAGGGTGGGGTATCTCTCAGGACTAATCCATCCTTCCTTCCTAAAGTTTCTTCTGAGACAAATGTTTATCAATCTATTAATTTGCCTGTCTTTTTCCCTAATTTTCAGAACAAAGGGGAATACAAACTTCATTTGCTGGATGTTCACAGGCAGCTACGTTTTTATTTGCATAGGATGGCGGCCTTTCGCAAATCTGATCAACTTTTTGTTTTCTTTGCTAAGCCCTTTTTAGGGAAACCAGTTTCAAAGTTAACTCTTGCTAGGTGGATTTCCCTTTGTATCCTACAAGCATACAGAGAGCTTGGTTTACCAGAACCAGTAGGAGTTCATGCCCATTCAACACGTTCTGTGATGACGTCTACATCATTCTGGTGTAAAGTTTACCTGGATGACATTTGCTCAGCAGCTACCTGGACTTCTCACACCTTTATTAATCATTCTAAACTGGATTTGGTGTCTAGAGGAAGGGCGTCTTTTGGCTCTGCAGTGCTCTGTAATATCCTTCCTTAAGGGCCTCCCAAGGTTTCGGGTAGCTGGGGACTCTGTCCCACAGGTTGCTGATCAAATGAAGTGAACTACTTCAGATAAAGAAGTTATGTATTCACCATAGCGTTCCATCTTAGTA
The DNA here is from genome assembly GCF_019279795.1 of Protopterus annectens. Lineage (NCBI taxonomy): Eukaryota > Metazoa > Chordata > Ceratodontiformes > Protopteridae > Protopterus > Protopterus annectens. The sequence goes on along the minus strand of NC_056728.1, from coordinate 1,409,110,523 downwards.
GGTAAACTTCATTTGTCAGCAACCGTCCCTCCCTCCTTCCCCCTTACCTTGGCATTTTTATTTTTGCTTAACTCTATGTCCAGAGTTCACGAGTTGGAGGTTTGTCCTTCATTTATGGATCTCAGGTTAGTTTGTTGGTGTCATGTATGGAGTGGCAAACTCGATCTGAGGATTGGAAGGAGGTTGCAGTGCAGTATGGGTAGGGGAGGAGGTTGGAGCTCGGATCTTTTTGCTTGGTATGCTGCCGGCTCGGATCCGTAACCCACAGGTTGCTGACAAATGAAGTTTACCTACTCAGATGGAACGTTATGGTGAGTACATAACTTCTTTTTTTTATAAGGTCCAAAAAAACAGACCTCTTCCATTTCTCAGAAATCTGACAGGTTTGGCAAAAGATCCTCTTCAACTTCCTCGGATCTATCAGAACCTTCTATGAAGTTGCCAAAAATGTCTGCTTCGGAACCGTTATCTATTGGGCCCGAGAGACCATCTACCTTGGCTCCTCCTTGGCCGGAGCCGTTGGTAATTCAGGTTCAGAGCCAGTCCCCAGTACTGGAATCTGTTTCTCTGACCCTGATATCTCCAATTTTACAAGCTGCAAGATCCCCTGCTTCCCTCCTCTTGATCCTCCAGGAGCCTTTCTGATGACTATGTGGATCGCATGGTGCGAAGACTTGAGGACATTGGCACTAGCCAAATTGATATCAAAGCCGACCAATAGGGTTTCAGAACTTGACTCAATCTGTCTTGTCACTGCCGATTTCTCCGACCCAACTCGAGCTTTCAGAGCTGGAATGTGTGGTACAATCGGAACAGTGACCTGTTCCAGGATCTTTGGCCCTGACTACTGCTCAGACTTCCTCAGTGCTGTCAGAGTTCTAGAAGTCGGCGCTCTCCAGTCGGGTCCAGGGAGGACAATCAGATTGGATGTTTGTCGTGAGCCAGGAACTTACTTGGATCATGGGCGAGGGGTGTTCGAGGCGATGAGAATGCAGAACCCACGGGCACCTCCACTTTCGGATCCATTCATTCCTGTCCCTACGGCACCCGTGTCCATCTCAGCACAACCACATCCACACAGATGTGGAGACGCATTGCCTCAGGACACCCAGCGGGTGAGCCCCTCTCTTCTGAAATCTCCCCAGAATGCCCTTCTGAGGAGGTCCCTCAGAAGAGGTTATGCAAGCGAAAGCATTTGGACTCACCTTTGGACTCCCCAGAGGAGTTAGTCACATCAGACACAGACCTGTATGACTCAGAAGTGTCCCCACAGTCACCCTCTGAGGTTGTCTCCTTTTAGACATCTTAGAAATACATAATTGGAGAGGTGGCTAGAAGCCCATCAACCCTTCTGAAGCGGAGTCTGTTTACCTGAAGGTTTTTGGGTCTCATGCTTCAGCTACTTGGGTGTCTCCGCCTTTCGACAAAGCTATGGACCTAGTTTTTCATAAGGTGTGGGAGACTCCAGATTCAGTGGAGCTTGTCCCTTGGAGACCAAGTAAATTTATCACATCCCCCGAGAATAAAATCTTTCTTACAAAAGGTGTCCCAGTAGATGCTGTGGTGGTTGCAGCTGCAGCCACTAAAATGGAACTGTCTGAGATGTCCTCGTCTCTCCTTCCTCCTAACAAAGACTTTTGGACGATCGATGGACAGATATGGAACGTGCACTTTCTCTTCAGTGACCTTTACACTCAGGTCTCTGAATTATCTCTCACATTTTTCCAGATTACAGAGAGATCTCCTGAAGGAGCTAGGCGATTCTCTCCTCATTTCTGTAGCTGCGGGAGTATCTGATAAGGTTACCTTCCAGCTCTCCACCTTAAATTTACTAGTAAACTCCTCCATGAGTCTCATTTCCTATGCAGCTGATGGAGCGGAGTAGGGCAGTGAGTTCAGGTATTGCTCAGATGTATTCCTGGATGCGTTTGTGTAACTTTGCGGAGCCCTTCAAGTATACCTTTTTAAAATCCCTCTTCAATGGCTCGTCATTATTCGGGCCTAAAGTGAGAGAGACGCTAACTAGGTGTGAGCAAGTAGGAATGACGCGCTCTGCCATATGGGTCAGTTTTTTGCTGCTTTCTAGACTGTATCCAAAAGGTCAAAAGTGGGTAAAAATGTGGTTCTGAAATCGCAGAGAGTTTTTCAAGACGTAAGTGATGATTCTTCCCCCAGGGGCAAGGGGGGAAGTGGTAATGGAAGATGCCGACCACGCGGCAAAGGGGGGTCTGTAAAACCAGGGCAACATGGAATCCTTCCTTGGAAAGCCTTACCAGCACTCCTGAAAGGAGGCCCATTTGCCAACCTTTGGAGGCAGTCGAGGGTCACTTATCTTTGTACCCAGAAGCCTGGCTGAATATAACCAAAGACAAATGGGTACCAAGCATCGTATCCAAAGGCTATTCCTTACCCTTATTTCCAGTCCCAATCACAAAAAAAATCCCAGATGTTCCACCCAGTCAAAAGGGATCAGGCAACCATAGAAATACAAACGTTGCTACAAAAAAAAAGGCATCCAGACAGTCCCCGCAGACCAAGTAGGATCTGGAAACTTACTCAAGGTTCTTTTTAGTTTCAGAAAAAGCGGGACTAGAGACCCATCCTGGATCTCAGCAGACTAAACAAATCGGTAAGAAAGGCAACGTTCCGGATGTTAACACCGCAGTCGATGCTCCCTTTTCTGGGAAAAGACGATTGGATGTGCTCTGTAGATTTCCAGAGTGCGTACTACCACATAAAAATGGACCGGCGATCCAGGAGTCATTTGTGCTTTTGGCTGGGAGCCAGTCGGTACCAGTTTCTAGCTTTGCCCTTTGGTCTCACTACAGCCCCCAGAGTGTTCAAATGCATGGCAGTAGTCATGGCTCATTTGAGGCACCTAGAATTCAGTGTTTCCGTACCTAAATGACTGTCTCCTAACTGCCACAACCAAGCATCTACTAATAAAGATGAGAGATACCGCATTGAGGGACTGCTCTCATTTAGGAATCACAATAAATTACGAAAAATCTGCCTTACTGCCGTCTTAACGTATCGCCTTTATAGGAGCAGATTTAGGCACTTCAAGAATGATAATAAAGCTTCCCCTGAAAGAGTACAAAACCCTCTGGCATAAGATCATCAGTTTGCTGTTCAAAAGGAAAGTACATGCAAGAACAGCTTTAAAAGTATTGGGGACCATGGCAGCAGCAATAAACTTGATGCCATTGGCACAGCTGCACATGAGAATTCTACTTTGGCTACTGTTAACTCAGTGGTCTATGCAGGAGCTACCCATGTCCCTCCATATCATAATAACCGAATCTTGCAGGAAAGATCTTCGTTGGTGGCTTCTCTCAGCTCATGTGACCTTAGGTCGGTCATTTGTTTTCTCACAACCTTTAGCCACAATGACCACAGATGCTTCCCAGATAAGGGGCGGGAGGTGTGTGTGTGTGTGTGTGTGGGGGGGGGGGCAATATCTGGGAAAGACAGTCCCGGGCACTTGGAAAGATCATGATGCCCATTTGCACATCAATGTCCTAGAGATGAGAGCAGTGCTATTAACGTTGTAAGCATTTCAGGACTCTCTTCTGCTGGGGACTATTGCAGTTCAAACAGACATGTCTGTTGTATGGTACATAAACAAGGAGGAACCAGATCTTACCCCCTTTGTCTAGAGGCCCTGAGAGTATGGCAGTGGGCAACCTCCTCCCAGCACTTTCTGATAGCAATGCATATCCCGAGGAAATCCAATGTGATGACAGACTCAGCAGGCCTATCCTGATGCCGCACTAGTGGTCTGTAAAGAAAGAGTTAGAGGAAATGATTTTCTGAAAATGGGGCCAGCCCTCCTGTGACCTTTTTGCCACGTCCATGAATGCCAAATGCAGCAGCTATTTTCCCCTAACCCCCACCCCCGGGGGAGTCACCAAGGGATGCACTTGTACACTATTGGCTCTCAGGTCTCCTCTACGCTTTCCCTCCCTTCCCTTTGATATAACCAAAGTTATTCAGAAAGCCAGTGTATTGGGAAGGACATTAATACTTATCGCCCCATACTCGCCTCATCAAATCTGGTTCCCCTTCCTGTGGCCTCATCTTCAGAAGGAGCCTTAGATTCTGGACTCAGTTCCAGATCTCCTGAACCATCTTTCGGGACTGCTCCATCCTTCTCTTCAAAACGTCAAGTTGACAGCATGGCTACTCCAATTCCAAACATAGCCAGGCTACCTAACCTTTCACCATCAGTGCAGCATGTGCTGATTTCTTCTAGTAAAGCTTCCGCAAGGAAATTATATATCGGCAAATGGAAAAGATTTTCCTCCTGGGCCTTGGAAAATCACATTGACCCTTTCTTTGCACCTGTATATTCTGTATTGGAGTTCCTAGCAAAGCTTTCTCATGATGGAGCAGCTGCAGCTACTATTTGAGTTCAATTAGCAGCGATCTCTAATTTCCATTTAGGGGAAATGGGGCCAAATGTTATGTCCCACAAATTTTGCAAAGCCTTTTTGAGGGGTACCATTCTGCTAAGGCTGCCCATTAAACCATCTTTACCCCCATGGGACCTCAGTTTTGTTTTATTCCATATAATACTTCCACCCTTTGAACCTGTTCTTCATGTGACCTGAAGTTCTTAACCTGGAAGACAATTTTCTTAGTAGCTGTAACTTCAGCTAGAAGATTTTTGGAGTGGCAAGCACTGTCCATCAACCTTCCATATATGCTGTTCCACAAGGACAGAGCTTCACTCTGTACAAACCCATTCTTTTTATCGAAGGTATGCTCAGAATCAAATTTGAACCAATTCATGGACTTAACAATTTTCTTTCCCCACTGTGACAATAAGGCAGAGTATATGTTACATTAACTAGGTATTCATAGGCAATTATGTTTCTATTTGCACAGAACAAAAGACTAGTTAGACCGATTATTTGTCTCCTCAGACCAAACGAAAGGTGCCCCAGTTGCTAAGACTACTTTTTCCAGATGGTTGTCAGACTGCATTACATTTACCTACAAATCCCAAAACTTCCCGACAAAGTAAGAGGTCATTCTACCAGAGCTGTTTCTACCTCTCTGGCCTTTCGGGCTAAACTGCCAAACGATACCATTTGTGCTGCAGCAGCATGGGCAAGACTTTCCCACCTTTATCACTCATTGCAAAGTTGATTTGGTCTCCAGGGACAGGTCCTCCTTTGGATCAACTGATGTTTTTTGTGTTTCACTGTTGCAGTCATTACACTCTGGTTATCTGCCTGCAGGTAGCCCTCAGTCAGCCAGAACACCAGAGTCTTAGTATTTTTGCGTCGGATGCTGTCACTTCTTCCATGACGTTAGGTCATCAGGGCTATAAAACCGGCAGCCGGCACCATTACATCAGTCTTTCTTGCCGAGGAGGAGCCCGAAGCAGTAGTAGTTCGCAAGTGCCGGTCGGCCGCTACCTGAAATTTTCTTTTTCTAGTTGATAATCCTGAAGTCTTCTAAGGGCACCCACCCCTGCCTGGGACCTTAACTTTGTACTGGAAAAGCTCACGCTTCCCCCTTTTGAACCTTCTGCTTCAGCAGAGTTAACATTCCTCTCTTGGAAAACAGCCTTACTTTTAGTCATAACTTCAGCTAGAAGAGTGTTGGAGTTACAGGCACTAATGGCTGTTGAAACTTTCATTATTTTCCATGCTGACAGGGTTTCCCTCAGGACTAACTCATCCTTTCTCCTAAGATGGTCTCTAGTGTGGCTCTAAACCAATCCATCCACTTACCAAGTTCCCTAACCCGCAGAGTAAAGGGGAAAGGATCCTGCACTCTTTGGACTTGCACAGACGGCTCAGGTTCTACCTTGATAAGGACTAAGCCTTTCAGAAAATCTGACCAGCTGCTACTCAGCTTTGCTTCAGGGCCCAGAGGGTAAGGCCATTTCAAAACCAACCATTTCCAAATGGATAGCACACTGCATCAATTTCTGCAACAAACACCATGGAAAAGCTAACCCTCAAGGTGTCTGAACACATTCCACTAGGGCTGCTTCTACCTCTACAGCATTTGTCTGGGGAGTCCCTACCAGGGACATTCTGGAAGCTGCAACCTGGAGTTCTGTACACACACCTTCACCAAGCACTACCGCTTACTTATCTTTTCCAAATCCATTGCTGGATTTGCTACAGCAGTCTTGCAAGGCCTACTAGCCAGCCCTAACACTTCTTGATTGCCTCCACCCTTCTTCAGCTTTGGGAATCAAACGAAGTGTGTGATGACTGCAACAGTGAAACATGAAGAATGTAGTACAGTTGTGTACACTTACCATAAATGTAGATGTGCGAGTGTATTCACTGTTGCAGTCCTGATTTCCCTCCCTCCAGCCCCCTTGCTTTCTCTGTCTGTCTACCTCTCCTCTCTATGGCTGTTCCTAATGACATTGGTATTTACTTTTTGCTGGTGGTGTTCCCCACCATATACTAGCTCCCTATTTGAGGGCTCCTGACAATTGGGGCAAGAAAAACTGATGTAATGGTGTCTGCTGCCATTTTTATACCCCCTGACGTCATGGAAGAAGCGACAGCATCTGACGCAGAAATACTAAGACTCTGGTTTTCGGGCTGACTGAGAGCTACCTGCAGGCAGATAACCCAAGTGTGATGACCGCAACAGTGAATATACTCTAACATCTACATTTATGGTAAGTGTACACAACTGTACTTTCTGAAGAGTGTTCTCCCTTGAGCCACCCAAGAAAGATGGTGCTAGGGTCGCTGTCCCAACCAGTAGAGGATGAAGGCGAGATAAGACAACATCATATAAAGAAGTTATGTAGTCACCATAATGTTCCATGTGTGTTGTCCCTCTCGCCTTCATTCTTGCATCCCACTCCCTTACCCCCCAGCCTTTGGTTCCTGGAAGACCAAGAGGATTTATTTGGAGTCTAATTCTGTCTCTGACCCTCTTCTAGGCTTGTAAACTTGTGTTTGTATATATTATCAGCAAACAAGATCTGGGGAATTCCCTAGTGCATCATGGGATAGGGTGTAAGCCACAAGCTAGTTGAAGACCTCGAGCTTTTGTAAATGACCAAGTCGGAACAGAGGATTGATTCTGAACCCAACCAGCACAGAATGAAGGTGAGAGGGAACACACATGGAAGGTTATGGTGAGTACGTAACTTTATTTCTGAGAGATTCAAGAAGTTAGAGTAAGCCAAGTCATCCCTATAGGTATGTATTGGGATGCAGTGGGCAAGAAAGAAGTAAGCAGTACTGTATATCAAATAAGAATCCCATACGTTGGAAACAGTTGCAACAGCTAGAGAAAACTACAAAGTCGGATCTGATTAAAGGCAGCTTTTAGTGTTGGAGAAAAACTTGAGCTGCTGTCTTTGGGTCTGTTAAGGGAGTTAAAAGTGAAAGTGATGAGGGCGGTGGGGCTCCAGAATCAGATTTTTGGTCAAACTGTAGAGTGTAGTATGAAAACTTGTTAGAGGAGAATGGAAGCGAAGACATACTGTCAGAGCATTGATCTGAAATTTGTGAAGCCTCTAAATTTGCTGTAAGATTAAGATGTTTTAGAATATTTGGTTGGAAGTGCCTTTAGAGGTACTTTTTATATGTCATGTAGATTGAGTGGTATATTTCTTAATGTTTCCTGGAGGTGTTGATGTAGCGCAGAGGAGGAGGGCAATTCGGAACATGTTTTTTGATTTTGCCCTGAGCAAAAACAGTTTCAAGGAAGGATGTAAACCATTTTATTAGGCTTTGGTGGAACCCATTTTATGCTGACACGGGAATTAGGTTTGAAATCCTGCAGAGCAGGGAAGCTGTTATTTGTTTTTACTTGCAGCTAAGAAATCTATTACAAGAAAAAGGAAATTAAATGAATGATCTTATGTAAAAGGTGACTTAAATATAACCTTATATAAAAGGTGACTGCGAATATTGTGCATGATAATTGACAGGCACATTTAAAGCTAATAAAACAAGGTAAAAGAAAAGGATGCAATTAGTATGAGTGTCTGACTTGACAATTTTGTGTGACAAACAAGAGAACTGGCTGTGGTGGTGCTGCGGTAGCGTTGTCTCCTCACAGTAAGATGTTCTGTTAGATTTTCAGCTAAAGAGTCTTCTGTGTGGAGACATGCGTGAATGGGCGTACCTTAATTGAAGGTTGTGCGTCAGGGCTGGCAACTTGGCACGTAAAAAAAATCTACTGCCAATCGTTAGACCGGAGCTCCGCTGTGGCGACTCCTAACCGGGAAAAGCCGAAAGAGACAACAACAACTGAAACTAGAGAACTGACATTTTTAAGTAATAATATTCAGTTTATGGTGTTTTAGATAAACTAGTGTACTATTTGTTTGCAACAGTTTTACTGTGTCTTATTGTAGTCACTGGTATTGGTTGGGTTGGTCTGCAGTGTGAAATTAAGAAAAGGTGTGTTTTAGTTTTTGACAAACCTGCCACCAGCGAACCATTTGGTGTGCACCATGCATAAAGATTGCAGTGTTTTACTGATTTTTTTGAAGGCTTTCTATAGATAAAAGTTTAGTACGACAGTGTACACTGACAGGGGAGGGCATAAGGACGATGAAAAGATGAGGTCCTGTTACCCGTAAGGAAGGAGGGCAGGGACATGAAAGTGAAGAAGCCTGAGAGGTTTGAGAAAACGAAAGGTCGCATTGAATTATCATGTAGATAAAAAGTGATCAGTAGTGAAAACCAATTTTAAGGTATTGGGTTTTTAGAAATTAAAAATGTAGAGGATCTGGTAGAAAAGTTACAGGTGGAAGAAAACGTGAAGGAGAAGAGGATAAGACTTTCACTGTGTATGGACAACTTGAGCTTTGTAAAAAAAAAAAAAAAAAAAAAAAAAAAAGTGAATGGGTTAAGCATTTTATATTCTGTTAGAGATCTAGTGATGTATGCTAACTGCAATTCCCCTTTTATCTACAATTGCAAGTCTTAGTCACTTTTAATATATATATAAGCATCTATGTAAACTGTGACTTTTGCCAAGCTACCAATGTCTGTTGTAACTAAGTTGACTCAAGTTGTGTAAAGGTGGAGATGTTCTTCGTGTTTCACGGTTGCAGCCATTACATTTAGGTAATGTGCTGGCAGGTTGCCCTCAGTCAGCCTGAATAACAAAGTCTTGGGTCCTGCGTCGATTACTGTCTCCTCTTCTATGATGTCAGGTCCGTCAGGGGTATAAAACATGCAGCCGACGCCATTTTAATCAGTCTTTCTTGCCACGCGGTGTCCAAAGCAGTTTGCAAGTGCCGGTCGGCCGATTCCTGAAATTTTCGTTTTCAAATTTCAGAACTGAAGTCTTCAAACTAAAGCTAAGTACCCCGTTGGAGAAACTTTTTCTTGCTCCTTACCAATGTCAGTAAAAGTTAATAATTGTATTAATTCTGGGAAGCAAATACCTCATAAGGATTTTTATTTGTACTGTATTCCTTGCCCTAGGCCCTGATCACAAAGTGCCTTGCTGTCGGTTTTGTGCTAAATTTAACCAATGCACTATTAAGCGTCGGTACATTTTTGCTTCTAAATACTTTGGTTCAAGATTTAACTATCATGAAATGTCGTCGGTTGGCAGTCCGACTACCGGATTTCACAAAAAACACAAGGAAAAAGACAGACCGTCGACGAAGCTTCTCTTAAGCCAGTCGCCGGTTCCCCGGTACTCAGTGAGGTGCTTTTGCAGCCCCTGATGCCCGCTACTTTAGAGTCGCAGGCTTCTACTGAGACCCATTCAGAGTCCAGTATGCAGTGAAATTCTGCAAGTATTGATCCCACGGATGTCTGTCCCTTGGATGGGTCCGGAGCCGCTGAGCAGGCACCGGCTTCTGAGCGTGTTTTCAGGCCACAACATTTGTATATTAAACCAACGCCATCATCAAAAACAAGGCCAAAACCTACTTCTATGTCTAAAAAACTGACTCATGAGCCACGTGCTCAGGCCCCTATGCCCAAAAAACAGATGATCAAAATGGCTGAGGATTTAATTACCTTGATCAGGGGTTCCCAACCCCACCCCCCTGCTAAGATTCCTAGACAAGGCACTGATTATGAATCTTCAGATCAAGCTTCCATTTCTTCTGATTCCTCTTCTGATCAGGAATTTTTTATTCCACCTTATGAGGAGTCTGATGCAGAGGAATCCATCCCTTCTGCTTCTCGCCCTGAGGATTTTTCTTTTGGAGATACTTTGCATACTCTAAGGTAACATTTTCATTGGGAGAGTCAGGGCTTTTCAGAATCCAAAAAGAAGCTTAGGGATTTTCTTCTTCATCTTCAGCATAGGTCTTTGGCTATACCTCCTGTTTTAGATATTGTTGATGTTTTCTCAGAATCTAGCATGGCTCATGATTCCCTGCCTCTGGCTCTTAGTAAGCCAGACAGATATTACAGGGTTCCTGACTCCCACAAATTTCTTTTCAAAAATCCTGCTGCTAACCCTGAAACTATTTCTCAGAGTCCCAAGGGTGTTAAGGCTTTTACAGCCAAAAAATCCTACCCTTTCAGATAGACTCCAGGGCGCTGGATCGATGGGGTAAGAAGGTTTATACGTCTGCTACCTTGGCAATCAGGGCTTTAAACTGCCAATTTCATATGCTTAAATATCAACAGCATGTTGTGGGCTTACTGAAACAGAAAATGATGTTGATTTCTGATTGTGTGGAAAATAGCGATACAGGGCTTAATGCATTCAGCTGAAAAAGTTGGAAAGCATACTTTGCAATATGGTTTTGATTCCTTGGAGGCCTCTTGCAGGGCTGCCATAACTGGATCTGTGATAAGAAGGCATGCTTGGCTCAAGGAGCAAAATCTGCCTGATCATGTTAAAGCTAAATTGTTGGATGCTCCTTTACAGCAGGACAGTCTGTTTGGTAATAAGGCAGAAGAGGTTTTAAAAAAGATGCAAGACAAAGCTTAAATCTATGCAAACTGTAAAAGACTTCTTGCAAGTGCAGCAACCCAGGTTCTGTAGGCACTGACCTACTAAGAATTGGTCCTTTCCAGTATTCAACAGAGCTGCTCAGGTCAAACCCAGATGCTCCAAAGGCTCCAGGCTTCAGTCACAAGGATCTTACAGGACAAAACAATGGGGTGCCTCCACCTCCAAATCAGGTGTTAGCAAATCACCACCCTACAGTAAACAGTCTCAATGACTTTCTTCTGCCATCTCCAAGCACTTATCTTTTGGCAGCCCCTTTGGGGGGAAAACTAGCACTTCATGCTCAAAATTGGCATCTAATTACCCAGGACAAGTGGGTCTTAAACATAGTATCCCATAGTATCCCAGGGGTACAAAATTCATTTCCACACATTGCCAATTCCAAACAGATGGCCAGATCTGCCACCAAGTCAGTGGGCAGAGGCCCAGAAACGAGTCAAGTCCCTCATGGATTTGGGGGCTATTCAGCCAGTACCAGAAAAAGAAAAACGACAGACTTTTCCTGGTACCCAGAAAAGACAAATCATGGCGTCCAATTCTGGACTTATCCATTCTGAATACTTTCCTGGACATTCCAGAATTCAGGATGCTGACTTTACAACAGCTACTGCCTATGCTAGGCACGAATGCCTGATTGGTAACTCTAGACTTAAGAGGCATACCTGCATATCCCAATCAGGGAATCTTGCAGAAGATACCTCCGCTTCAAAGCAGGCTATTTGCATTACCAGTTCTCTGCACTGCCCTTTGGCTTATCTACTGCGCCCAGGGTCTTCACAAAGTGCCTGGCACCAGTAATTGCATTTTGCAGACAAAGAAACATTCAGATTTATCCATATCTGGACGATTGTCTCATTTAGGCAGAGGACAAGGACACTCTTCTTCAACATCTGGCATTTGTAAAAAGGCTTCTAACATGCCTAGGGTACACTATAAACAAAAAGAAATCACAACTGGTACCCTCTCAAAAAATTACATTCCTGGGTGCAAGCTTGAATACAACTGCCCCATATGGCTTACCTCACGCCAGACAAATTCAATTGACAACATACTTCAAACAAGTGGCAACAAAAACCCAGCTATCTGCAAGACAAACTCTGCAGGCTTTGGGGTTCATGACATCCTGCATTCTACTAATTCCATATGCAAGACTGCATATGAGGAAACTTCAATGGTACCTAAAAAGCTTATGGAGTCAATGTTGTCACCGCCTGGAAACAGTGATTTCTCTCATGCCCTGCCTGCAACAGGAGTTCATTTGGTGGACAGAGGCACGTCACCAAAACAAGGGATTGTCATTCATTCTGCTCCCTGCCACCCAAACCATGAACTACAGATGCATCAGACTATGCTTGGGGGGCCCATCTGGCAAGGAGATGCATTTAGGACGAATGGAGCCCAAATCAAATGCATCTACATATCAACCAGAAAGAAATGCTAGCTGTACAGAATGCTCTGACAGCCTTCAAGGACTTCCTTCATCCAGGACAACTACCGACAGACTGACACCACCACAGTTATGTGGTACATAAACAAGCAGGGGGGTACCCACTCCTACCCCCTTTGCAGACTAGCCATGTCCTTGTGGAACACGGCCTTGACTTACCAAGTACATCTTCAAGCTCAATTCCTGCCAGGAAAGCAAAATACTCTGGCAGACCCAAGCAGAAATCTTATGGACCCACACAAATGGAAACTGGATCCACAAACCTTCAGCATGTTGACACGAAAATTGGGGAGCCCAGACATAGATCTTTTTGTGTCTCTCCAAAACTATCAGTTGGACAAAGTCTGCACAAGAACTCGTCACAAAAAAGCTTGGAAAGTGGATGCGCTATCCTTCAGCTGGAAAAAACTATCAGTCTATGCCTTTTCCCCTTTGCCTCTGCTCTCCAAGGTCTTACTAAAAGTCAGACAGGAAAAACCAAAAATGATTCTTATTGATCCGGACTGGCCTCGCCAACACTTGTACCTGCTTCTAAGGAATATGTCACACCTTCCTCCGTGGTACTTTCCTCAAACACCTCATCTACTGTCTCAGCAGAATTATCAAATTTTGCACACTCCGCTCCAAACTCTGAATCTTGCAGCATGGCTAATCAACTAATTTCACCAGTCATATCTCTCAGTAAACCTGTGATGGATGTCATTTTGGAGTCTAGAAGGCCTAGTACTAGAAAATCTTATGCTGATAAATGGGAACAGATTCTGTGCTTGGAACCAAACACAAGGAATAAACGCAGCAAATCCCAATATTCCTCAGATTTTGCAATATTTAATTGAGATGCTTCACAAGGGCCTATCTTTTTCTTCAATAAAAATCCATGTCTCTGCCATCTCGGCTCATTACAACACAGAGCCTCCTCTCTTTTCTCATCCCCTGCTAAAGCAGTACCTCAGAGGGGCCAAAAATTTAAGACCTCCCAGGAGAGCACCAACTCCTGCATGGGACCTCAGTTTTGTGCTGGAAAAGCTCACCCTGCCTCCTTTTGAACCAGCTGCTACTGCGGACATAAAATTTCATTCTTGGAAGACCGCCTTTCTTGTAGTAGTCACTTCAGCTAGAAGGGTTTCAGAACTACAGGCTCTCATGGCAGTGGAGCCTTTCATTATCTTTTACCCGGACAGGGTGGCCCTCGGGACCAATCCTTTTTTTATGCCTAAGGTGTGGTATCCAGTGTGGCTCTTAACTAGACCATTCACCTGCCAACCTTTTTCCCAAATCTGCAGAACAAGGGGGAGCAAATTATGCATTCATTGGATGTACACAGACAACTAAGATTCTACTTTAACAGGACAAAATCTCTAAGAAAGTCTGAGCAACTAATGGTGGCATTTGCTGCAGGAACAGAGGGGAAGGCTATATCAAAGCAGACTATTTTGAAATGGATAAAGCCATTGTATTCGTTTCTGCTACATGCACCATGGTAAACCTGTGTCCAAGGGGATCAGATCCCATTCCACCAGGGCTGCTTCTTCTTCTGCAGCCTTTATCAGAGGGGTTCCTACCGGAGACATTCTAGAAGCTGCTCCTTGGTGTTCAGTTCATACATTCACAAAACATTACCATTTACCTCTCTTTTCTAAATCCAGGGCAGGCTTTGCCACTGCAGTCCTGCAGGGCCTTATAGCTGCTCCTAATGCTGTTTAATTCCATCCTCCCAACCCTAGCTTTGGGATTCTACCCAAATGTAATGACTGCAACAGTGAAACACGAAGAACATGGTACAGTTGTGTACACTTACCATAAATGTAGATGTTCGAGTGTAATCACTGTTGCAATCCAGGTTACCCTCCCGCCAACCCTCTTTCTTCTCTATTATTATACCTCTACTTTCCTTCACTATGCTCAAAAGCCTTTGTGATGTATTTGCTCTTAGTTGAAGGTAAATTTTTTGTGTTATAAAATACATGCATATATATATATATATATTTTTTTTTTGCTCCCCATTTGGGGGGCACCTGACATCTGGGGCAAGAAAAAAATTATTAAAATGGCGTTGGCTGCTTGTTTTATACCCCTGATGACCTGACTTCATGGAAGTGGCGACAGCAAGACTTAGTTATTCAGGCTGACTGAGGGCAACCTGCCAGCAGATTACCCAAATGTGTAATGACTGCAACAGTGAATACACTGTAACATCTACGTTTATGGTAAGTGTACACAACTGTACTTTCTTTGAGTTTCATTGTTGCGGTCATTACATTTGGGTTATCTGCTTGCAGATAGCCCTCGGTCGGCCTGATTAACAAAGTCTTGGGTCCTGCGTCGGTTTCTGTCCCTTCCATTATGTCAGGTCGTCAGGGGTATAAAACATGCAGCTGATGCTATTACATCAGTCTTTCTTTCCGTGCGGTGCCCGAAGCAGAAAACAGTTCACAAGTGCCGGTCGGCTGACTCCTGAAATTTTCATTTTCGAGTTTCAGAACCAAAGTCTTCAACTAAAGCTAAGTACCCCATTGGGGAAACTTTTTCTTGCTCCTTACCGATGTCAATAAAAGTTAATAATTGCATTACTTGTGGAAAGCAAATACCTCAAAGATTTTCATTCGTACTGTATTCCTTGCCTATGCCCTGACCATGATGTACCTTGCTGTCTGTTTTGTGCCTTATTTTATCAGTGCACTATCCGTCGTCAGTATATTTTCACCTCTAAATATTTTGGTTCTCTGTTTAATTATCTAGAAATGTTGTCTGTTAGCTATCAGACTACCAGGATTCATAAAAAATGCAAAGATGAAGACTGAGACAGGCCGCCGAGGTCCAAAACTGCTGACAACGCTTCTCCTAAGCCAGTCGCCAGTTCGTTGGTACTCAGTGAGGTGCTTTTGCAGCCCCTGATGATCACTACTTCTGATTTGCAGGCCTCTACTGAGATTAATTCGGAGTCCAGTAATGCCATGAGATGCTTCAACTATGGAACTCGCAGATGGTCTCTTCCTTGGATGGGTCCAGAGACGCTGTGCAGGCACTGGCTTCTGAGGGTGTATTCAGGCCTATGGACTTGCATATTAAACAGATGCCTCCTCCTTTACTTAAGCCTAAATCTCGAATCATGTCTAAAAAACTGATGGCCAGGCCACATGCTCAGGCCTCTATGCCTAAAAAAACAAATTATAAGAATGGCTGAAGATCTCAACTCTAATCAGGGGTAGCCAACCCCCCTTTAAAGAGGCCTAGGACTGAAGTTGATTATTCCTGTTAGTGAATGTTTTCTTGTTATCTTGTATAGCAGATCTTGTATAATGCAGTTCAATTCTTAAGTGTTATTTTACTGATGCAGTATTTAGCTTAGTAGCTTTCATAATGAAACTGTTGCACTGCAAATTGTTTTGAATTATTAGATGTAATATATATGCAACAGAAAACTAGGAAAGTACACTTAAATGTACTTATTGTCACAGCATGGTTCACTTCTGAAAAATGACCTTTGGAAAAAGATGGTTAATATACCTGGTGTGCAAAAATAAAACTAATATTTGAATGCTTAAATATACTTTTTCAGTGAAAGCATGCTGATTATAATAAAGATCACTGTTGCAGTACAATTCATTTTACCTGGTAGTTAGCAGGAGGCAGATGTTTGTACTTGGGAGAGTGGCACAGCGAATAGTATTATTACCTCACAGCAAGAGGTTCTCTAGTTAGATTCTCGGCTGGGGTGCTTTCTGTGAGGAGTCCACATGTTCTATGTTTGCCTGGGTTTCCTCCAGGTGGTTTGGTTTCCTACCACATTCCAAAGACATGTAGGTGGATTGGCCCTGTAAATTGACCATATATTTGTATCATATGATTGTGTTGTACAGAACAGCTGTGGCAGGGCTTGGCTGTCTGGCAGTGTGAAACTTGGCTGTAGGTTGTCACTGTTGGAGTTACCCCAGTCCCATGTGCATAATGGGAAAAGGTGTTCTAGATGGATGGAGATGTCTGTACTGGCTTGCCTTCCAGGGCCTTGGATGTCTTGTAAGTGAAAATGTGTCCTGCTTAGGCTGAAGACAGTTAATACATTATTTGGTAGAAAAGGAAGACATACCTCTCAAGTGCACCTCATTACAAGGAACGTACCTCATTTGGGGTTTTAAAAAGTTCATGTTCCTCAGTTCCACATTGAAAGACACTCACACATTCAGTGTTAGGAATTTTTTTAAGTGAAATCCATTGTAAGTAGAAATTAATCATATTAATTTATTAAAAGATCCAGCATATTTTAACCATCCTATGACCTTCCTATTTGAAGTTGTTAGTAAGCCATTAGTATGTTTTTTACATTTTGCCCATTTGTTCCACATTGAGGGCTAATGTTCCTCATTTTGGACATGGAAGCTTGAGGGGGTCCGGCGTGTAGATCGTGAGATGAATGCCCGCGAGCTACAACGCCGAAACTAGAAGGCCGCAGCACCGTTAGACTGTAGAGTGGTGCGGCTGAAAGGGAGATACGCTGTGGGAACCCACGTCGGTGGGAAAATAAATGGAAACGGCCCCTAAAGCAGGTACGCGGGCTGCAAACGGACAGTGGAAACAGCTGCGCAAAGCCAAGAACAAGTGAAACCAAATGAACGGAAATAGCAGTAGCATACCTCAAGCGCTCCACATGTCCACACAAAGCACAAAAATACATTTAGCACGAAAATAACCGCAACATACCTGTAGTGCTTCACAAGTCCTCACAAACCTGCACAGTAAACCTTCCCGAGAAGCAAATAGTAAAACCCACAGTAGCTGCAGCAGAGCGTACGTACATGCGCATTTCCCAGACAGCAAGAACACCAGAAGCATCCCTGCCAATACACCCTAACAGTATATAACAGCACAGACAGCCCTGAGCTGTGCAGAAAATGTGTAGCCCAAATACCGCACATATGTGGACGTCCAGCAGTGTAGTGGAACAGACAGATGAGTTTCATACTTCATACCCCTCAGAAAGTACATGCTACCGCAAGACCAGTTGGTATAACACTAACCAAGCATGTCACAGCTTGATGGACACAGTGTCTCTGTGAGTACCACTGTTGTGAATGGCTCCATTACATGCCCAGCCCATAGTGATGGAGAGGCATGCCTGCAACAGACAGCAACTGTCCTGCCAGAGACCCCTAGTGCAGTGGCAGGTGGGAACATGCCAACTTGGGCAAGCACAGACTACCAACCCAACAGCAGGGAATAAACATTGTAGTAGGGGAACACTGTCACGCAGGGGTAGCAATCCTCCACCCAGTCCACAGCAGCATGTGTGTATTGCAGGGGCCGCCAAACCCATCCATTGGTTGCTGCAGCTGGGGTACACAAGTATGCAGGCCCATGTAGGCAGACAAGGGTGCAACACAGAGTAACCTCTGTCACTGAGACTAGGCCCCACACCCTGATTGGCCAGCAGCAACAGCTGAGAGTTAAAGGGGACCTGTGCAGTACACGCACAAATTGTGTTGCAAGCAAGCTGTGTAGACACCTACAAGACTGCAAGCACTTGTCAGCCCTATGGCTGTGTGAACTGCACATAGTGAAACCCTAGCAGAACAGGTAGTCAGACCAAGGTGGGAGTACAAGACAGCTGCATAGGAACACTGTGGCAGGCAGCGCCCCTTCACAAGGTACAACACAAGGTGGTGTACAGCAACTATTCTAACATCTGATAGTGACTTGTACCAAGGTCATGTCTACATCCTGTTCCCAGCTACACTGGCCATGATGGATACTGACAGGCCATCAACAAGTGGCATTGCCATGATGGAATCAATTTACCTGTATAGCCCCGGTCAGCTTGGCAACAGATACAGCACAGCGCTCAGCCAACGGGGCAAACCAGTGCTGGTAGTGGAGGGATACCTCTATCATTTGGAGCGTGAAGCACCACCTAAACAATACTGGGCATGTGTCGAGCAGAGAGTAAAGGCCTGCAGAGGTCGTGCCATCACTTTTCGTCAGGATGAGGGGGAAGAACTGCTGAAATCACTGCCACACCAGCACGGCCTAGATGCAACAATAGCCCAAGTGGCTACACTGCGAGCAGAGCTGTGGCAGAGGGCAGTAACCGGCAATGACTTGCCAAGCCTGGTAATGCAGAGTGTCCTAGGCACAGTGGATGACAACGTACTACAAGGGATGCCTTGCCATGCCACCCTCCGTCGTAGCATAACTTGGGTACGGCAGAGGGCACGGGCATCTATGACCACACCTCCAGTAACACTCGCGGATATTGATGTCAGCCAGTATCCACTCCATAGTGGCAGCTTTATCCTCCGTAGAAGGTCTGATATGGATGGGACTGATTCCTTGGTTCTACTTAAGTCACAGAATCTGATCTGTGCTGATCTGACATCATTCTTGGGGATGGCACCTTCCCCACACGGGCTGATGTATGTTACCAGCTGTATACATTACATGGATGTATTGACACCCCCACCTCAACAAGGATCGTCCCTCTGGTGTACTGTCTCATGACACAGAAGTCAAGAGTCTGCATACAACAATATGTGGGAGATACTGAAGGGTATGGCCACAGAACAGGGATGCACCTTAGCTCCACAGTATATTATGACTGATTTTGAGAAGGCAGCGATCTGTGACAGCCGTAAGGCATTCCCTAAGAGTATTCTGAAGGGGTGCCTTTTCCATTTTGCACAGATCATTTGGCTCCAGATCCAGCATCACCACCTTGTGGCCCTCTATGGTAAGGATACTGCTTTCTTAATTGCCATCCGCATGCTAAGTACGTTGGCATTCTTACCACTGGAAGATGTCCCTGCATTTCTGGACATCGTGGCTACTTTACCAGACTGTGCACAGCCTATTGGCGTATTTCTGGATTATCATTATGTGCGAGGCCGACCACGCAAGTATGCATCCCGCTGCTCCGCACAGCAACGACTGCCATCATTCTACCCTTTGAGATTTTGGAATGTGTGTGATGTTTCTGACATGGACTTCCCGCGGACTAATAACCAGGTGGAGGCATGGCATCATCGGCTGAAGGTGTTACTGGGACGCCCTACTGTGCAGCTATCCGACCATCTGTCTGTTCTGCAACAGGAACAGAACCAGACAGATACCCGACGGGAGTCTCTCTTGAGGGGGATGCCTGTGACACCACGTAGGAAGGCTATTGTAAGGAAGCGTTGCCTAAAGCACATCTTGCAACATAAGTGTGACTACAGTGATGTGCAGGATTTTTTCCGTGCTGTGGCATATTTCTACAAGTTGTGATTATATCTGGGTTTAGTATGCACCAAGCACTGCAGACATCACTTTACATATTGTGTTAATAAAGGCTTTAACCACAGCACACAGGTTTCACACTACCACTTTCATGCCCACTTGGCATCCTATGCCAGGCACATGTTCCACTGACAGTTGCACGTGGTGGCTTCTAGGGGGGTGCAGAGTGTATCGCTAAGGGGGTTTGTGTCTGCCACCTGTGGTTAGGGTGCAGGAGTTCCTCTATTCCCACAGGGAATTGTCCGCAGGCATTTGTCACTGCAGCTAAACTGCCAACCTGCCATGTGTCCACATCCAGCTGTCTCACAGGGGGGGGTGCCGCACCGCCTAGGTGCCTGAACCCAAGCTTGAGACTGCCCATGTCAGTTTTTAGTAGTTTTTATTGCAGTAACTGTTTTTTAGCAAGGCGTCTTCCAGGTGACAAACTGATTAAAGCATTTAGTACATATGTTGGGAAGTACTTTTTTCCATTTGTGGGCTGTTTTTCCCCCTGAGCCTCCAGTGAAAAGGGCCCTTGGGGTGGCCCAATCAGACTTTCCCAGTAAGCAAAAGCAAATAAATTACATTGAGTATTTTTTTCAGATGCAAATGACAAGGAAAAGCTCTTTGTCTCTTGAAGACAGAGTGACACAGGTTTGTTACTTTTACTACCTTTATTGCCTATGAGCCATCAGTCTGAAGTCACTTTCATTCCTTCCTCAACTGTTTGGTTTGGATACAAGAGACTGATCCAACTTGGCCGCTCTTACCAGATCATTGGATCCTAAAACTCTTGCTCTTCCCATTGCCTGCAGTGCCTTGCCAACCTAACCTACTTCAGATCTCGTTTGCCACTATTGGGAATCAGATGTGGATTTCTGGCTCTTGAGCATGGTTTTTTTTTTTTTGTTTCAGGTATTGAGTGAATTGAATTTATACTAGTGGCTTTATTCTTCATCCCTCGCATATTTTAAGGTATTTGGTTAACTCTTAATTATCTCTTTCCCCTTTCTCTTTGTTGCTATTTTTGGTGCTGCTTTCTATTCTGAGTACTCTGTCATTGTTAGTTTGCCCTTTCTATATTAAAAATAATATATAAAGATATTTTTTATAGCCTTTTCAGTTAATTTTTACCTCTGGATATTTTTTTTTTTTTTTTTGTAATTCTTGTACTTTGATGTCATACAAACCTTCTGGGTTTAAAAAGTATTTTTCTTGTGAACACAAGCTTCCAAATTTGGAAGCCCACAGGGAATGTTTATTGCCTTGGTCCAGCACTTCTTGATGTTGACTCAGATCTGTTCGGGGTTTTAATTCTATGGCCTTGACAAATCACAGGAATTAATTAGCTTTGCAGGGTCTCTTGGCCTCTGAATCTCTTCGATGGTTACTGCTCAACTCAACCCCCTCAAAGTCAGAAAGCTAAATCTGATTCTTCACCTAAAGAGGAGTCATCCCAAAAAAGGTCTCCAGATCAGTCCTTCACATCAACTTTGGCTATCTCAGTGGAGCCTCCTGCTAAAGTTTCATCAGAAGTTGGATCCATCAATGTCTGATCCGACAACTCAACACCCTAGGTCTCTCTGGATCCATATTCCACCGTTTCTATCTGGTCCAGTTCCATCAAGCTTCCTTTTCCCTTCCTAGAGGGTTCTCAAAGGCATTCTAGGTCGTCTTCCACTGTCCTCTCTACAATCCTCCTGAAGTCTTTCGGACATAGACATAGGATGCTGAAGTTCCTCAGAGATCCAGATGGGAGCTCTCCTGGCATAATTCCCTACGGGGCTTGGGAGCAGACATCTCTCCACTTCCCCTCTGGTGTATCTTTCTCAGATCTGACCATCTGTTTAGGAACAATTGGTTCAGAGATCCCCGGGTGTCTGCTTCAGACCCAAAAACAGTTTGCTCTTCAACTCGGATGGTTTCTCTTAGCTGACTGTCACATAGTATCTTGGAGCCAGCGGACACTCTGAGCCAAAACATCGGTTCTGGATCTGGGGGTTTGGAGTCTACTGAAGCTTTCAGAGCTGTCTGTTCCCCTCTGATCTGTGGTGCTGTATAGCTCAGGTCTGACTCCCTCCTCTGGTGGCATGCTGGTGAACTTGCTGTAGCAGAGTATCTGAGAGGTTCCTGCCTTGGAGCCATTGAATGTTCCCCTAGGCGTTCTGCTTTCAAAGTTATGGAGAGGTATTTTTCCATTGCTAGAGAAGGGACATCCCTTCCTCCCCTGAGATCGATCAGATAACCCTGCCTTACACTGCTGTTTGCTCTGAGCCTCTATCCTCTTCCACTGGGACACACAACCCAAACGAGCCTTCAGCAAGTCTGTCATGACATTAACTTTCGACACTTCTCCAGAACACCCCACTGAGGAAGACACTCAGAAGGCGTGCAAGGGAAGACACTTGAATTCCAACCAGGAATCTCTCATGGAGGACACTGATTTTGATGAGGGATTGGGTCCCCCCAGATCACCACCTGATGTCTCCTTTGGGGAGACATCCTAGAGCTCCTGAAGCAAAAAGGTGATTGGTCTTCCGACACCCCACTCCCAGGAGGAATCTATGTTCATGGAGACTTGGGTCTGGCCCATCTATTTCTTGGGTCTACCCCCCCAGCCAATGAGCTTATTGACCTAGCCTTTCAGTGGGCATGGAAGGAGCTGGACACTGTTGAACCAATCCCAAAAAGACTGGATAACCCCCCCCCCAAAAAAAAAAAAAAAGAACATGCACACTGTAACAATAGTCTTCAATTGATGCCATTGGTGTGACTGCAGCTACAAAAAAGGAACTGGCAGAACAGATTTCTTCTGTTCATCCCCCTCCCATAGAGAATCAAGGGCATTGGATAGATTTGGGAAGTGTGTATGCTTTAGTGACCTTTGCCCTTAGGTCAGTGAATTGCTTGGAACATTTTGAGACTGCAAAGAGATGTGATCAAGGAGCCTACCAAATCTCTTTCTGGGTCCAGGTCTTCTGAGGATGAAAATCTCTTCGCAGCTGGCTACCCTCCAATCTATCTCAAATGCATCCATTAGGTTGATCCCCCATGCTGTGGAAGGTACCATACGAGTGGTGGATTCAGGCGTGGCCATCAGGAGATGTGCTTATGTGATTTTGCAGAACCATTTATGTCTTAGTTCATCAATGTGCCTTTTGACGCATCATCTCTGTTTGGCCCAAAGGTTAAGGACGCGCTTTCCTGGTGTGAACAAGAAAGAGAGACCCCTGTCTGCTGTAGGTCTATGATTTTCTACTCTTAAAAGTGAATCAATGAGATGGTAGAAAAATGTGGTTCAAGAAAATCCCTCTGGATTCAAGTGGCGATAGTTCCCCCAGGGGCAGGGGGAGAACTCAAATGGAAGACTGTGTCCTAGCAGCAGAGGTGATCCACAGAACCAGGGCTTTAGAGATGGTCTCTCAGGCCCTATCATTGCCCCTAAAGGAGGCCCGACTGTCCCTATCTAGAGGCAGTTGGGGGTCATTTATCCCTGCACCAGAGAGCCTGGCTAATTATCACAACAGATTTATGAATGCAGAAGATTACATCCAGAGGTTATACCTTAATTTTTTCTGTAGCCCCTCCCACAGTTTTGAAGAAAATACCTGATGTTTCATCCAGTCAGAGGGAAGCAGCTACTCTAGAAATAAAGCTGCTAGACAAGAGAGAGCCATCCAGGAGGTCCCCCCAGACCAGAGAGGGTCCGGAACTTATCCATGTTTCTTCTTGGTGCCAAAAAGGACAAGGGACTGGTGACCAATTTTGAATCTCCACAAGTTAAACCAGTTTGTTGAGTATAAAAAGTTTCGGATGGTCAGTTCAGTCCATTTTGCCTCTGCTGCAAAAATACGAGTTGGATGTGCTCTGTAGATCTTCAGGATGTGTAGTATCACATCAGAATGAACATGCAGTCCAGGACAATACCCATTTCCATTTGGGAGGCAGTCACTACCAATTTAGAACACTGCCCTTTTGCCTCACAGTGGCCCCCAGGGTGTTCACTAAATGCATGGCACTGGTAGCAGCTCACTTGAGACTGCTGGGATTCCAAGTGTTTCCATATACAAATGACTGGCTCCTCACTACCCCACCAGGCATAGACTACAACAGGAAGTGGACTACTTGCTCCAGTTGTGTTCTCATCTAGGGATAAGTCAATTACAACTAGTCTCAACTCACCTCAGCACAGAATCTGGAGTTCTTAAGCACTCGTTTAGACACAGTCCATACGATAGTTTCACTTCCCTCTACTTGGATGGTTACTCTACAGTTCCAAGTCAGAAAAGTGATCCAGAGTTCATCTCTTCCAGCCCAGTTGATACTACAGGCATTGTGCTCCGTGGCAGCAGCTGTCACCTTGGATGTTTGCCATGTTTCACTGTTGCAGTCATCACACTTGGGTTATCCTGCCAGGGGTAGCCCTCAGTCGGCCCGAATACCAGAGGCTTAGTATTTCTTCTCGGTTGCTGATGTTCTTCGTGTTTCACTGTTGCAGTCATTACATTTGGGTAATCCTGCTGGCAGGTTGTCCTCAGTTGGCCTGAATTCCAAAGTCTTGGGTCATGCATCGGTTGCTGTCGCCCCTTCCCTGGCATCAAGTCATCAGGGGTATAAAAGATGCAGCCGACACCATTTTCTTCAGTCTTTCTTGCCGCGCGGTGCCTGAAGCAGAAGCAGTTCGCAAATGCCGGTCAGTTGACTCCTGAGATTTTCGTGTTCGAGTTTCAGATCCAAAGTCTTCATTAAAAGCTAAGTACCCCGTTGGGGAAACTTTTTTCTTGCTCCAGACCAATGTCAGAAAAAGTTAATAATTGTATTTCTTGTGGGAAGCAAATACGTGAAGGACTTTCATTCTTACTGTATTCCTTGCCTAGGCCCTGATCACGACGTTTCTAGTTGCCGGTTTTGTGCTAGATTTAACCAACACACTATTAAGTGTCGGAACGATTTTGCACTAAGCTATTTTGGGCGCAGATTTAATTATACAAAGTCGTCGGATAGCCATCCAACTACCGGAGTTCACAAGAAGCGTAAAGAAAGACAGGCAACTGAGGTCCAAAAGCTACGACGAAGCTTCTCCTAAGCCAGTCGCCGGTTCGCCAGTGAGGCGCTTTCGCAGCCCCTGACGCCCGCTACTTTAGAGTCTCAGGCCGCTACCGACTCCCATGTGGGGTCGGTCAAGCCGCTGGATACTCAAGGTATTGGAGCCTCGGAGACTATTCCCTCAGATGGGTCCGGAGCTGCTGAGCAGGCATCTGCTTCTGAGGGTGTATTCAAACCTAAACAATTATACATTAAACTGACGTCAGCTTCAAAGGCAAAGACTAAAGCACCTTTAAAAGCAAAGAAACAAGTTCACCAGCCACATGGACAGGCCTCTATGCCCAAAAAACAGATGCTCAAAATGGCCAAAGACTTGATTACCTTGATCAGGGGTTCCCATCCCCCTCCTAAGAGGCCTAGGCAAGAGACAGACTATGAATCTTCAGGTCATGTTTCCATTTCCTCTGATTCCTCTTCTGATCAGGAATATTCTCTTCCTTCCATGAGGATTCTGATGCTGAAGAATCTATTCCTTCAGCTTCTCCTCCTGAGGACTATTCATTTGGGGAAAGCTTGCATACCATGAGGGAGCATTTCCACTGGGAGAGCCAAGATTATTCAGAATCTAAAAAGAGGCTCAGGGACTTCCTTCTACTACCTCAACACAGGCCTCTAGCTATTCCACCTGTGTTAGACATTGTAGATGTGTTTTCAGAGTCGAGTCTGACCCCAGACTCCTTACCTCCAGCTCCTGTTAAGCCTGACAGATACTACATGGCTCCTGACTCTCAAATTCTTTTTCAAAAACCCTGCTGCAGACCCAGAAACTATTTCTCAGGGTCCCGAAGGGGTTAAGGCTTCCACTGCAAAAAAAAACCCTACCCCCTCTGACAGAGATTGTAGGGCACTGGATAGATGGGGTAAAAAGATTGACATCTGCTACCTTGGCTATAAGGGCCTTAAACTGCCAGTTTCATATGCTCAAATATCAACAATATGTCATGACACTGCTTAAACAGAAAATGTTGATAAATTCTGAATGTGCAGATAACAAAGAAATGCAGGATTTATTGCATGCAGCTGAACAAGCTGGAAAGCATACTTTGCAATGTGGTTTTGATTCTCTGGAGGCCTCCTGCAGGGCCGCTGTTACGGGTTATGTAATTAGGAGGGATGCTTGGTTAAAGGAACAAAATCTGCCTGATCTTGTGTCAAATAAATTGTTAAAATCAGACTGTAAAAATCATTAGGCTTTTCAAAATGACAGTCAATAACACAGGATGCTCAGGTTCAAACAATGTTTCTTTACTAATGTACATTAGGAGGCAAAAAACTATACAAAACAAGTATAGAGTTTTGACTGGCTCTATACAGGAAATACCTTCAATTATATACCATTTGCAATCAGCTTTTGCCCACCTTACTGACGTGGTCAGTCACAGGGCATTTACATCACTATAGTCCATAATACTTCATTCATAAGAAGATGCTTAGGTAATGCTTTTTAAAAACTTTCCCATGAGAATAACACAGCCTTGCAAGGCACCTGGTCAATTACAATGTCTTCCTGTAGATGTTACTTCTTCCAAGGTTCTTAGATTAGTTCGAATACAATGGTCAGTTCATCTCTTAATACGTTCCTTTGTCTCTCTGGCAAGCAGCTGCACACTATCTCTGATAGTGTTCACAAGGCCATCCTTCTCGGTGGAAGGAAGAAAGATATACATGCATACATATTTATTTCTCTCTAACCCAGCAGATAATAAATTGCTGAAAGACATAAGCTTGCTGAGCTGGCTACTGCCAGGGTCAGAGGTTAACCACACTGCAGCTAAGTTTCAAGCAATTACATGCAAGATCATTTCTACTGCCATATTGTTAAATAGAATCAAATGCATTACATATTATACTGTTTCTAAACTTTGCACTACATATATGTTTAAGTACATATTCTTCTAACAGTTTATATATGTTTAAGTACATATTTTTCTAACATTCTGTATATGTTTAAGTACATATTTTTCTAACATTCTCCCTCCTTTTAATGCTTTTTATTCTATTCAGAAACATAAACAACATTATTTCATTCCCTAGTCTCTTCCTCTCTGGAACTTTCAACTAGGCAAGTCATTTGTTTTATATTTCAGAAAGAATTTCATTTGGTATCAACAGATTCAATTCCAGGTCTTGATACATAGTCTCGGTTACAGATACATCAACGAAATCTCTAACTAATCTTTTCACACAAGGTATCCCGCAACAAACACATGCTCCCAATATGAGCAAAACTACACAAATAGCTATCAAAATATTCATTAGGATTGAACCCCACCCCCCAAAAAGATTCTGGAAAAAGTTCGTCAGTGGGTTTGGGCCTGGTTCCGCCATTGCTGATACTTGCTGAATTACCTCTAGGTGGTCATTGATCTCGTGCTCATTATCTGGGATGTACGCACAGCATTCTTCTTTGATAAGCGCACGTACCACCTCTCGCCGCTAGGGTGAAGTCGAGCCATTCGGTTTTGTAATACAACAGTTCTCATTGCATTCAGTTCATCAGTCACAAGTTCGAGAGCAGAAAAAGTCGCATTGCTCATTACTTCGAGAAGTTTCGACAATTTTCTCAGTTCCCAGATCGATTTGACTGCTCCATAGGCTGGGATTATTCCAGCCCAGGATATAACACTGTCACTCAAGTCCATATGAGTCAATTTTTCTTTATCTTTTACGGATGAATGATCTTTCCAATCAGCTTTGATTTTACCCACTGGATTAGCATGTTTCTTGACTGAGTTCCCAGTTTTCTGAGCTATATCTCTCACATTCCGTATCTTACCCAGAGGCAATTCTGCAGTATGTCTTATCGCTGGAACCAGATAACCCAAAAAACAACTGCCGGACCAATTCTCAGGTAACCACTTATATGTTTTTTTCCCACAAACAAAATAACAATTTTCTACTTTAGTACTGATGCGGGTTAACTCTGAATGAAACATTTTCCTGTCTATAACAGACAACTGTTTATACAATTCAGGATTTTTCTGTACATCTTTCAATGTTGTTTTCATTAAGCTCAAATACGAATCATAATTCGTGCTACAACTAATACTCTGATCTTTTGCTTTTATATAACACTTATAAGACACAGTTATGTTACAATTACTCCAACCAACTTGGAGCGTATCATTTTTGTAAAAACAAACCATTCCCTTTTGTGTAACAGGTAAGTACAGTGCCACTTTGTCCTGTGATCTCACAGAACCTGTATCAAAAAGTAAATTTTCCCAAGTCTCATTTATCCCCAAGGGGACAGCGGACATCAAAAGTCCTCCATATGCTGTAGGTATGGCTGTACAAACCCAACAATTTGAAATGTTCATAGTCTCTACATACACACGTTTCATAGCTAGGTACGTGTTAAAGTTTGGATGCCAATCTGTGGCCAGTCAATCACATTTCGTTATTTTTATCTGTGTAGTTATTTGCAGGAAAACCCCCAACAAAAGAAAAGTCACCACCAACATGGTTAATAAGTGTATGATCAGAAGGACAGTAAACCAATGTCTTTGGGGTTGCTTTGTACTTTTATACACTCTGCCCCTGGTCATTCTGTTTCTGTGATATATCAGCTACAAAACGTTTGTCTAACTGGAAATTCTTTACCGGCTTGCAGTGGGTCAGGTGAACCCAGGACGACCTCTCAGCAACCTTTACTGCAGTAGGCGTTGCCAACAGTACTTGGTACGGACCTTCCCACTTAGGACTTGTCCAGTTTTTCTTCTTGATGACTTTTATCCACACCCAGGATCCTGGGGCTAGCACTGCGTCCGGCTTCGTCTGTTCTTTATCTGAAAAAGAGTTTAACTGCAAAACAGTCTTATTGATTAACAATCTCTTCATATAACTGGCTAATGAGCCATCGACCTCCAGCTCTGCAGGCATAAGAGCTTTCCACTGTGGCACATAATATGCCCTTCCAAATACTACTTCAAAGGGGGTCAAGCCCTTTACATTTGGAACTGTTCTCATGCTCAGCAATGCTAGAGGTAAACAGCAAATCCAATTCTTCTGAGTCTCACTCATCAACTTCCTTAACTTGTTTTTCAAAATCCCATTGTACCTCTCCACCAGTCCTGCTGACTGTGGGTGGTAAGCACAGTGATTCCTCAAGGAAATCCCAAAAAATCTCCCAAGTTGCTGAATTGTTTGATTGACAAAATGTGTCCCATTGTCACTATAGATTCTTTCCGGTATGCCAAATCTAGGAATTATTTCCTTTACTAGGGCCTTTGCCACTGTTGCTGCATCCGGATTCCTGGTTGGAAAAGCTTCTACCCATTTTGAAAACATGTCTATGATCACTAAACAGTATTTCTTTCCTTCACATTTATTCAGCTGTATGAAATCCATACAAATAGTATGGAATGGATATGGTGGTGTAGGGAAACTCCCTTGCTTCGGTTTGAATGCTCCCTGTGCATGATGTTTACTGCAAATATGACATGCCACACAAAATTTTTGTGTGTAGTTCGTAAATCCGTATGTCTGGAATATTCTGTTAACTAACTGTACCATCCCCCCTGTTGAGACATGGCTCTGCCCATGGCTCAACAAAGCCGCATATCTAAATAAATTAGATGGTAATACCGGCTTTCTCTCTTTGGAGATGTACAAACCGTCTTCAAGGATTGCTCCTCGTCTTACCCACTTCTGTTTTTCTGCTTTTGTAGTTAACGTTTGCATTGTTTTTAACATTTCTAAATCTAAAATCTCAGAGGGTTGTAATTCCTCATTCAAAAGTAAAGTTTCTGAGTCTGAGGCTGCTTGCTTCGCAGCTGCATCAGCTCGTGCATTACCTTTTGAAATTTTATCCTGTTGCTTTGTATGAGCTGCACATTTACAAATAGCTACTTTAGTAGGTAACTGAATAGAGTCTAATAAATTCAAGATTAGTTGCGCATGATTGATCGGTTTACCAGTGGATGTTATCATTCCCCTATTCTTCCACTGCTGCGCAAAAACATGCACTGTGGAGAAAGCATACTGACTATCAGTATATATGTTCACACATCTGTCTTTTGCTAGAGTGCAAGCTCGTGTTAAAGCTATCAATTCTGCTGCTTGAGCAGACAAGTTAGGCTGCAGGGGTTGGGCTTCTACAATCCCAACATCAGTAACCACTGCATAACCTACTAGATTCTTTCCTGTAGGACCCTTCCTACATGATCCGTCCACATAAAATGTCACCTCTGCATCAGCTAAAGGTATATCAGTAAGATCTTGTCTGGGTAAAGTTATTTGCTCCATCTCCTGTAGGCAACTATGTGGTGTGCCATCCACAGGAGTCGGAAGTAACGTTGATGGATTTAATGTCGTACAACGTTCAATCACCATGTGAGGTTGACTCAGCAGTATGGTCATACAAGAAAGATGTCTAGCCGGAGATAAAAATGCAATTTTCTCTTGCAGTAAAATTATCGCAACTGCATGAGGCACCCTCAAAGTAAGAGGGTGAAATAATACCATTGAGGCCGAAGCCTGTACTGCCATGGCAGCTGCAACAACTGCCTGTACACAATGTGGCAACGACCGTGCCACTGGGTCCAACTGTGATGAATAGTAAGCTATGGGGCGTTGCTTATTCCCATGCTGTTGCGTCAAGACTGACGTCATATATCCCTGCTTACAATCCACAGTCTGAAAAAATCTCTTATGGTAATTCGGGAGCCCCAAAACTGATGATGAAGCTATCAATCGTTTTAACCTGCAGAAAGCTGCTTCTGCCACTGGAGTTCAATGTAATATATCTTGTGCTGCCATAGGTGTTTTAAATATTAAATCAGCCAATGGAGCCGAC
Organism: Protopterus annectens; assembly: GCF_019279795.1. Taxonomy (NCBI): domain Eukaryota; kingdom Metazoa; phylum Chordata; order Ceratodontiformes; family Protopteridae; genus Protopterus; species Protopterus annectens. The sequence goes on along the minus strand of NC_056728.1, from coordinate 1,409,079,996 downwards.
TCCACAGCATAGTTTGGTATCCAACTTCGACAAAAATTAGTTGTCCCCAGGAAGGACATCATTTCCTTCTTGGTAGTTGGCTTGGGTGCTTGTAAAATTGCTACCTTTCTATCTTCATCCAATGTTCTACCCCCCTTGGATATCACATATCCCAGGTACTTGACCTGTGTTTTCCAAAGTTGCAATTTATGCTTGTTCACTTTATGTCCCTGTTCTGCTAAAAACTTCAATAATGCTATTGTATCTTCCCTACATTGCTGCTGGGTAGGGGCCGCAAGCAGGATGTCATCCACATAAAGTAGAACTTGACTGCCCCCTGGTGGAGTAAATCCCACCAGGTTGCTAGCCATCTCCTGTGCGAATATTGTTGGACTTTCACAGTATCCCTGTGGTAGTCGAGTATAGGTGTATCTGTTACCCTGAAATGTAAAAGCAAACCAATACTGACTATCTGGATGTATAGGTATTGAAAAGAAAGCATTGCTTATATCTACCACGGTAAAATACTTCTGTTCTGGCTTCAAATCATTCAACAAGGTGTGCGGATCTGGCACCGTAGGTGCCCTAGGTATTATTGCATCATTTACAGCTTGTAAATCCTGTACCATCCGCCATTCCCCGTTTGCTTTCCTAACAGGAAATAGAGGGGTATTACATGGTGAATCCAAAGATTCTACCAGTATTCCTTTCTTTAGTAATGCTGCTATTATAGGCTTAATTCCCTGTTCTGCATCTTTTCTCAAAGGGTATTGTTTCTTTTGTGGTCTAAATGCTGACTTCGGTGTGATAGTTACTGGACCTGCTGTCCGAATAAGCCCTACATCTGATTTCCCTGTTGACCAAAGAGTGTTTGGTATATCACACAAGGCTTTTTCATCATCTTCTAGTAAGAACATCAATCAGCTGTCTTCACTTTGCTGTAAGTGTACAGCTGGACGTGCTTGTGTTAACCAATTCAGTTTTTGTATTCCTTGTTCTGACAACTCTGTCAGTTTGCCTTTCCCATCTTGTCACTTTTTCACCTAGGTCTACCCATCTGGCATTCTTATGTTTGGTTAAACTGACATGCGGTAGCCAGTTGGACTTATACAGTCCCGTGAATTCCTGAGGTAATGAACAACTCACCACACTATTACCCTCAGTATCCCAGTGCAGGGTTCGTAATACTAACCTATTTGCAGGATTTCTGAACAATTTTTCCTCATATTCCTTATCAGGTCCTGGTGTACTACAATAGTACAGAGTACAATGTAACAAATGCTGTTGATCAATGTGAAGGGAGGGTACCTTACTGATGGCTACGTTCATCAGTTCTTCGGTTACTGCCCCTGGACCAGTCGTAACTAGGTCCTGGCTGTACCAATAGTAGCTTCACCCTCCGATCGCATCACAAAAGTATCCATTTGTCTTTGTGCCTCCATACCCTTCATGGTAGGAACTACTGCTATGCCAAAAAGCTGCATAAGGTCTCTTCCCAGTAAATTCACTGGACATTTTGCAGAAAGTACTATCTTACTTCTCTGGGTCATACCTGAAACCGGGTCAGTTATTGCTATATCATGGGACAGTGGTTCCCTGTATAGCTGTCCGTTTGCTGCTTTCACTAATATGTAATCAGGTGATTCAGAGTGTTCCGGTAACTTTGAAGGATGTATCAAAGTCCGTGATGCTCCTGAATCACACAAAAATCTCACTTCCCTCCCCTCCACCAGAAGTGTAACTTCCGGTTTCGTGTCCGCCAAATAGAGCTCCAAGCTCAATAAGGCTAAATCTAAAACTTCACTTTCCTCATCATCTATTTGCACTTCCTCTATTCCTACTACTGTGTTTACATTTTCTCCCTGCCCATTACTCTCTCCAGATAACTGTTGAACGTTATGACTATCATATAGTCAATCCTCATCATTCCTATCCTTCCCTTCTGTAGTCGTTTTCTTATTTGATCTGCAATCCCTTGCTAAATGTCCCTTCTTCCCGCACTTGAAGCACTCACCTTTTCTCTTTCTTTCCTCAAAAACCTCTGAGTCTGTCAGAGCGCCTATTGCTCTGAGCGTTTCTCCTCCCCTTTTTACCTGACTGCACTACAAAGACTTCTGCTCCGTCTTCAGCTGTGAAGACCTGCGTCGTCTTTTTCTTCTTACTGTTAAAGTGTCTTTCAGCATGCCTAGCATACTCCATTAAGGCCTGTAGCCTACTCGTTCGATGATCTATCATATGCTTTGTAATAAAGCTACTGATAGGGGCAATGCAACCTTTCAAAAATGCGTTTTTCAATTGTTGTTCATATGAGCTATCATTTTTCTGATTTTCGGGAATAGGCATACCACTATGGTTATTAAAACATTCTAATAATCTACCAAAGTACCCATCCACAGATTCATTATCCTGTTGTATGCACTGATTAATACAGGTCCAATCTGCTCTAGGTTTCCATTTTTCAGTAATTCGGTCCGTAAGACCCTTCAACCTAGTGTCTAACTCTGCGTCACTATGTAGGAGGGGTTTAAGTTGCACGTCACGCACTCCAGGTGCCACAAACCATGTGCCAGTCCGGGCCTATAATTTGTCTAATAACTTTCTCTACTTCTTCCCCATTTAAGTGGTAACTCAATCGCATACCTTGTAAATCTTGTATAAACTTTTCATGATTAATTTTTGGATGGGGGATCCCCTCTGTAGCCTTCCGGATATCTTCCAGTGTCCATGGTCTATACACTAAGAGGGTTGGGTCCTGGCCTTCCTGTCCTGCCTGAGGGTTCGGTACTTCAATTAATGGACAGATTTCCTCACTCTCTTCTAGTGAATCCCTCAATTTAGTGTCCCTAAGTGTTTTACATGTTCGGGATCTAGTCTCAATAGGTTCTCTTACAAATGGTTGTTTAAATGCCCCTGTTGCCTCAGGATAATGTGGGAGGGGACCAGCCTGTCCTCCCGCTTCATATCCTGGGTAAAGTATCGGTGGTGGCGGAGGGGCCGTCGCTACTACTATATTATTATCTTCTTTATCTAAGAATAATGCTTTCGCATTTTTAACCTTTTGTTCCCTTCGGTTTACTTCCTCAATCCACCTGTGTGCTTGAGGAATACCCAACTGTCGCTGTTTTTTCGCCTGACCTTCTGCGTCAGATTTTAACTGTTTCAAAAGTTTCACTAACGAAACTTTGTCTAATTTACCATCAAATTCATATTTATTAACCCATTTTGCAAAATATCTCACATTATCTGCTCTCTGCAATTGCATATATTTCGCATCATCCGTCAAAGGCGGATCTCGCGATCTTTTAGTGCACTGATTTCCCATGTCTTAAAAAGACGGTTACGTAACCCTTCTCTTGTACCATGTGGTATCTTCTTCCCTATATCCACAGTAGTGTCTAGAATGACTGTTTACTTTGCTTTGTTTTTTTCCCTGATCTATGACCAAACGTACAGTACTTCAATACGTTCTCGTCCTGCTATCATAAATCTCAATAACAGTACAGTGTAACCTGGTCCCTGATCTAAAACAAAGACAAAGAGGGAAACTCTCCTTACCTGAGCCTCCCGTTTATGACTGCACGTTTTCTTCTTGGGATCCAGTTTTCTGCTTTTCAGCCACAGATCAGAAAGTGGACAGCCTCTTTACACACAATTCAGTCGGAGGTCTTTTCATTCAAGAAGAACCATTTGTTTTGGCAGCTTCTCCTGCGCAGATTTATTACCACCCATGCACTCTGACCTGCAGCTTACCAAGGGAATTCCGGCTTAAGAAGGACCAAAATGTCAAATTGTTAAAATCAGACTGTAAAAATCATTAGGCTTTTCAAAATGACAGTCAATAACACAGGATGCTCAGGTTCAAACAATGTTTCTTTACTAATGTACATTAGGAGGCAAAAAACTATACAAAACAAGTATAGAGTTTTAACTGGCTCTATATAGGAAATACCTTCAATTATATACCATTTGCAATCAGCTTTTGCCCACCTTACTGACGTGGTCAGTCACAGGGCATTTACATCACTATAGTCCATAATACTTCATTCGTAAGAAGATGCTTAGGTAATGCTTTTTAAAAACTTTCCCATGAGAATAACACAGCCTTGCAAGGCACCTGGTCAATTACAATGTCTTCCTGTAGATGTTACTTCTTCCAAGGTTCTTAGATTAGTTCGAATACAATGGTCAGTTCATCTCTTAATACGTTCCTTTGTCTCTCTGGTAAGCAGCTGCACACTATCTCTGATAGTGTTCACAAGGCCATCCTTCTCGGTGGAAGGAAGAAAGAAAGATATACTTGCATACATATTTATTTCTCTCTAACCCAGCAGATAATAATTGCTGAAAGACATAAGCTTGCTGAGCTGGCTGCTGCCAGGGTCAGAGGTTAACCACACTGCAGCTAAGTTTCAAGCAATTACATGCAAGATCATTTCTACTGCCATATTGTTAAATAGAATCAAATGCATTACATATTATACTGTTTCTAAACTTTGCACTACATATATGTTTAAGTACATATTCTTCTAACAGTTTATATATGTTTAAGTACATATTTTTCTAACATTCTGTATATGTTTAAGTACATATTTTTCTAACATCTTGTCAAAGCAAATTTATTAGATGCACCATTACAGCATACCACCTTGTTTGGTGTTAAGGCAGAAGAGGTGTTAAAGAAAATGGAGGACTAAGCTGAATCTATGCAAACGATCAAAGATTTTTTGCAAGTACAGCCACCTAGGTTTAGCAGACAATGGCCTACAAAGAATTGGTCCTTTCCAGTGTCAGACAGACCTCAAAGGGGCAGATCCAGACACCCTAGAGGCAGATCCCAGCCGCAAGGTTCGTACAGGTCTAAGCAGTGGGGTGCTTCTACCTCCAAAAGTGGAGAAGACAAATCACAACCATACAGGAAACAGTCCCAATGACTTCCCCCTGCCTGCACCAAGCGCTTATCTGCTGGCAGCACCCTTAGGGGAAAAATAGCACTTTTTTCTCAAAATTGGCACATTATAACCCAGGACAAATAGGTTCTAGACAGTGTCACAAGCCTACAAGTTTCACTTCCATACCCTGCCAATGGCAAACGGTTGGCCAGACCTGCCAAAAATCAATGGGCAGAGGCTCAAAAACAAGTCTCATCCCTCATGGACATGAAGGCTATTCAGCAAGTGCCACAGCAAGAGCAGGGACAAGGATTTTACTCAAGACTTTTCTTGGTACCCAGAAAGGACAAAGCATGGAGACCCAGTACTGGACCTATCTATTCTAAACGCTTTCCTGGATATACCAAAATGCAAGATGTTGACCTTAAAGCAGCTTCTGCCCATGCTGGGCAGAAAGGCTTGGCTCGTCACTTTAGACCAAAAAGAGGCATACCTGCATGTCCCAATCAGACAATCATGCAGAAGATACCTCAGATTCAAGGCTGGTTCAAAGCATTACCAATTCTCTGCACTGCCCTTTGGCTTATCTACTGCGCCCAGGGTCTTCACAAAGTGCCTGGCACCAGTAATTGCTTTCTGCAGACAAAGAGAAATACAAATATATCCTTACTTGGACGACTGCCTCATTCAAGCAGAGAACAAGGACATTCTACTACAGCATCTGGCGTTTGTGAAAAGACTTTTAACGTGCCTAGGGTACAGTCAATGAAAAGAAATCAAAACTAGTACTCTTTCTAGAGAGAATATTCCTGGGTGCAAGCTTAAATACAACTGTCCAGATGGCTTATCTCATGCCAGACAAACAAAGGCAACTGACTACCTATTTCAAGAAAATGGCAACAAAGGCCCAGTTATCTGCAAGAAAAATTCTGCAGGCTTTGGGCTTCATGGCATCCTGCATCCTACTAATTCCATATGCAAGACTACATATGAGGAAACTTCAGTGGTACCTAAAAAGTGTCTGGACACAACATTGCCACAGCCTGGAAACAATGATTACTCTCATTCCCTGCCTGCAACAGGAGTTTCAATGGTGGGCAAAGGCTTGTCCCCAAAACAAGAGACAGCCATTCTCAATACCCCCAGCCAGGTAGAACCTACAATGGATACATCAGATTATGCCTGGGGGGGCCCACATGGCAGGAACAGGCATTCAGGGCACCTGGTCCTCCAATCAAATGCATCTACATATCAGTCAAAAAGAGATGCTAGCTGTTCGAAATTCCCTGACAGCCTTCAAGGACCTCATTCATCCGGGACAACTACTGATAGACAATACCACGGTCATGTGGTATATAAACAAGCAGGGGGGCACGCATTCTTACCCCCTTTGCAGACTAGCCATGGCTTTATGGAACACAGCATTGACTTACCAAGTTCATCTGCAGGCACAATTCCTGCCAGGAAAGGACAGTACTCTGGCAGATGAACTAAGCAGAAACCTGATGGATCCCCACGGGTGGCACCTGGATCCACAAGCCTTCAGCATGATAACAAAGAAATGGTGACGCCGGACATAGATCTGTTTGCCTCCCCTCACAACTATCAACTAAAAGATTCTGCACAAGGACTTATCACAGACAAGCTTGGAAAGTGGATGCCTTATCTTTCAACTGGAAAAACCTATCAGTATATGCCTCTCCTCCCCTGCCTCTCCTCCCCAAGGTACTCCTAAAGATGAGACAGGAGAAACCAAAAATGATTCTGATTGCTCCAGACTGACCCCGCCAGTACTGGTATCCGATATTAAGTAACTTGTCTCAATGCCCAGCCTAGACCTTACCTCAAATGCCTCACCTACTGTCCCAACAAAACAATCAGATTCTGCACAGCCAACTCAGGACTCTAAACTTGTCAGCATGGCGTATAATGTAGCCACACAAAGCACACCTCCAGAAAAGCCGTGATGGATATCATTTTGGAAGCTAGAAGGCCTAGTACTAGAAAATCCTATGCTGGAAAATGGAAGAGATTTTGTGCTTGGAACCAAGCTCAAGGATCTGACACAGCTTTACCAAATATTTTCAGATTTTGCAATACTTAACTGAGATGCTGGACAAAGGCCTATCTTTCTCATCAATTAAAATTCATGCCTCTGCTATTTCGGCTCATTACAATACAGAGCCACCACTGTTTTCTCATCCTTTATTAAGGCAGTACCTCAGAGGAGCCAAAAATTTAAGGCCTCCAAGGAGATCGCCAATGCCTGCATGGGACCTCAATTATGTCTTGGAAAAACTCACCCTACCTCCTCTTGAGACAGCTGCTGCTGTGGATATAAAGTTTTTATCTTGGAAAACAGCTCTCCTCCTAGCAATAACTTCTACAAGACTAGTGTCAGAGCTACAGGCTGTCATGGCTGTGGAACTCTTTATCATTTTTTATCCAGACAGGGTCTCTGAGGACAAACCCTATATTTATGCCTAAGGTGGTGTCCAGTGTAGCCCTAAACCAAATTATTCATTTGCCAACTTTTTATCCAAATCCACAGAACAAAGGGGAGAAAATTCTGCATTCTTTGGACGTACACAGACAACTTAGATTCTATTTGGACAAAACTAAGGTTTTCAGAAAGACAGAACAATTACTAGTGGCATATGCTGCAGGATCACTAGGAAGGGCGATCTCCAAGCAGACTATTTCAAAGTGGATAGGTCACTGCATTCATTTCTGCTACTCTCAGCATGGCAAGCCAGTGCCTAAGGGCATTAGGCCACATTCAACCAGAGCTGCAGCCACTTCAGCTGCCTTTCTCGGGAGTACCAACCAAAGACATTTTAGAGGCTGCTACTTGGAGTTCAGTGCCCACCTTTACAAAGCATTACAATCTGCCACTTTACTCTAAATCCAGAGCAAGCTTTGCCACTGCAGTTCTGCAGGGCCTCGTAGCCTGTCCTAATGTTGTTTAGCTCCAGCACCCCAACCACAACTTTGGGACTCTACCCAAATGTAATGACTGCAACAGTGAAACACGAAGAACATAGTACAGTTGTGTACACTTACAATAAATGTAGATGTTTGAGTGTATTCACTGTTGCAGTCCAGGTTACCCACCCGCCATCCCCCTTATTTCTGCAGTTACTTATCTTTACTTCTCTGATCTCTACAACCTATGTGGTGTATTTGCTTGTAGATGAAGGTAAAGTTTATTTTGGTGCATGTATGTTTTATATATATATCTAGCGTACCCTTTTGGGGGCACCTGACATCTGGGGCAAGAAAAACTGAAGAAAATGGCGTCGGCTGCATCTTTTATACCCCTGATGTCAGGGAAGGGGCGACAGCAACTGACGCAGGACCCAAGACTTTGGAATTCAGGCCGACTGAGGGCAACCTGCCAGCAGGATTACCCAAATGTAATGACTGCAACAATGAATACACTCTTAACATCTACATTTATGTTAAGTGTACATAAAATCAGGCAGCCGACGCCAACATCGGTCTTTATTGCCAAGGAGCTCGAAGCAGAAGCAGTTCGCACGAGTGCCGGTCGGCAGCTACCTGAGTTTAGTTTCCAAATTTAAGTTGAAGTCTTCTAAAGCTAAGTACCCTTTTAGGGATCCTTTTTTCTTGCTCTAACCGATGTCCGAAAAAGTTAACAATTGTCTCGCCTGTGGAAAGCATATACCACACAGAGACTTACATTCTTACTGCATCACCTGTTTAGGCCCAGACCATGACGTACCTCGCGACAGCTTTTGTGCTTTGTTCAATGCCAGAACTATACGTTGTCGGACCCTTATTGTAGCTAAATATTTTCGCTCTCAGTCCCCGTATTCCGATATGGCTTTGGTAAGCCATCCAACTACGATCTTCGAAAAAACATAAGGATAAAGACAGAGACAGACCACACGGGCCCAAAACTGCAGACGACACTTCCTTTAAGCTAGTCGTCAGTTCTCCGGTCCTCAGTGAGGTGCTTTCGCAGCCCCTTATGCCCGCTTCTGTGGATTCGCAGGCCACTACAGAGACCCGTTCGGAGTCCGGCATGCAGCGAGACTCTTCTTTGATTAAAGATCCTGCGGATGTCTCTACCTTGGATGGGGCTGGAGCTGCTGTGCAGGCACTGACTTCCAACTAAATTCTTTGCACTACCGATACTAGACACAAACTGACGATTTTTTTCGCATCTTCAGTTCTTTCTAAAACTACCAAGTTTCTAAGGCCCAGGGTACGGACTTTGCCTAAAAAGAAAGACAATCCAAGTGCATGCACCTGCTTCCATGTCTCAATCTCAAATGCTTAAAATGGTGGAAGACCTTATGCTTATTAGGGGAAGCCAGCCTACCCCTGCCAAAAGAAAGACTTGTCCCCAGCAGTTTTATCTGAACAGGAGTCCTATGAATCTGGGGATTCAGATGCAGAGGAATCCATTCCTTCTGCCTCTCCTCCAGAGAATTTTTCATTTGGTGAAACCCTACATACTTTAAGGGAGCATTTCCAGTGGAAATGTCAGGACTATCCTCAGTCCAAAAACAGAGTTAGGGAATTCTTAGATTTAACACAGCACAGACCTTTAGCTGTTCCTCCTGTCTTAGATGTTGTGGATGATGTCTTTATGGAATACAGTTTGACTCCTGGCATCCTTCCTCCTGCTTCCAGGAAACCTGACAGGTATTAAGAGTCTCTGACTCTCTCAAATTCCTTTTCAAAAATCCTACTGCTGACCCAGAAGTCATTTCCCAAGGACCTAAAGTAATTAAAGCAACCACAGCTAAGAATCTCACACCCTCAGACAGGGATCCCCGAGCTTTAGACAGATGGGGTAAAAAAAAACTATACACCTCTGTAACTCTTGCCATTAGAGCACTAAATTGTCAGTTCCACATGCTGAAATACCAACAACGTTCCATGGAGCTCCTCAAACAAAAAATATCTACCTTTCTTGCTTGTGCAGAAAATAAAGAATTACAAGAGCTTATGCATTCTGCAAGCCAAGTTACTAAACGCATCTTGCAATGTGGCTTTGACGCCCTAGAAGCATCTTGCAGGGCAGCAGTCACTGGTTCTGTCCTTAGAAGACATGCTTGGCTTAAGGAACAGACCTTGCCAGACCATGTCACATCAAAACTATTGGACGCACCATTGAGCAAAGACAATTTGTTTGGCACCAAGGCAGAAGAGGTCTTAAAAAAGATGGAAGAAAAAGCTAAGTCTATGCAGACAATTAGTCTTCTTACAGGTCCAGCCTCCGAGGTTCAGTAGGCATTGCCCGTCCAAGCGCTGGTCCTTTCCAGCCCACTCCAGGCCAGCTCAGCCAAGACCTAGAGCAAGCAGCCCCCCCCCCCCCCCGGCAGCAGTTCCAGGGAGTGCAGAGATCTAAGCAATGGAGTTCCTCCACTTCAAAAACAGGGAGTGCTAAGCCACCGCCTTATGGAAGGAACTCTCAGTTACCTCTGCCCACCTACTTGTGCCCCTAGGAGGAAAACTCTCATCCCATGCAAACAACTGGGCCTCTATTACCAACGACCGATGGGTCCTCAACATTGTGTCCCAGGGATGCAGATTTTATTTCCACACTCTGCCAACCCCAGAAGGGTTCCCAGATCTTCCTCCAAACCCGTGAGCAGAGGCCAAAAAACAAGTCCATTCCCTGCTCTCAATGAGGGCAATACAACCTGTTCCTGCAGATCAGATAGGCCAAGGTTTCTATTCCAAGCTTTTCCTGGTACCCAGAAAAGAGGGCACCTGGCGCCCAATCCTCGATCTATCAATTCTAAACACTTTCCTGGTGATACCAAAATTCAGAATCCTCACTCTCCAGCAGCTTCTTCTTATGTTTCCAAGGATGCTTGGTTAGCCACACAAGACCTAAAAGAGGCCTACCTACACATCCCAATCAGGGAATCTTGCAGGAAATGTCTGCATTTCAGGGCAGGATCTATGCGCTTTCAGTTCTCTGCGCTTCCTTTTGGCTTATCCACTGCTCCCAGAGTTTTCACAAAATGCTTGGCTCCAGACATTGCTTTTTGCAGACAAAGACATTCAAATGTACCCTTATTTAGATGACTGCCTGATTCAGGCAGACAGTCAGGAATAGCTGTTACAGTAGCTGACCTTTGTAAAGGACCTACTGACCTCCCTGGGGTATACTATAAAAGAAAAGAAATCAAAACTAGTCCCCACACAAAATTATATTCCTGGGAGCAAGCCTGGACACAGCATCCCAGATGGCATTCCTTACTCCAGAAAAACAAGCCTCTACCTGACGGGCTACTTCTCTCAATCAAGTAGCCACCAGCACCCAGTTTTCCGCAAGGAAAATACTGCGAGCTCTAGGGTTTGTGGCCTCCTGCATTCTACTCATTCCATATGCCAGACCACATGTGAGGAAACTACAACGGTACCTAAAAAGCTTTTGTTGTCAGCACTCTCGAGACCTGGAAACCATCAGATTTTCTTTGGTGGGCAGCAGCATGCAACTACAACAAGGGTCTTCCCTTCTTATAGCTCCATGCAGCCCAAACCCTCACCACAGTCGTATCAGATTATGTCTGGGGTGCACACCAGGGTGGCAGGTGCATTCAGGGCCATTGGAGCCCAAATCAAACACATCTGCACATGAACCAAAAAGAGATGCTAGCTGTTCAGCACACTCTAACAGCATTCAGACTCCTACTCTCCCTGGGGCCTCTAGTGATCAAAACAGACATCACCACAGTGATGTGGTAGATCAACAAGCAGGGAGGAACTCACTCTTATCCTCTCTGCAGGATCGCCATGACCCTTTGGCACACGGCTTAGCCATACAAATTCAGCTGCTGGCACAGTTTCTGCCAGGCTCCCTAAACTGTCTGGCAGACAACTTAAGAAGAAACCTGCTAGACCCACATGAATGGCAGCTACACCACAGAACCTTCAACCTTGTAACCCAGAAATCGGGCACCCTGAAGGTGGACTTCTTTGCCCCCACAACAATCACCAGCTCAGCAAATTCTGCACCAAGGAACCTCACAGCAAGGCCTGCAAGATGGATGGCTCTGTCCTTCCAATGCGTAAACCTCTCAATCTATGCATTTCCCCCTCTACCACTAATTTCAAGGGTACTGCTCAAAAAAGGGAGGAAAAACTAAGGGCAATCTTGATTTACCTGGACTGGCGCAGCCAGCACCCCTGCTACCATGGCACTTAACTCAGATCCCAACACTCCTGACCCAGAAGAATGGAGAATTCATGCATCCGTAATTACAGACCCTGAACCTGGCAGCCCGGCTTTATTATAAACAAGAACCAACAAACTGTATAAAAAATAGCCCAGTAGCACAAACACAGGAGCGGACAACTGACCGTAAATTACACTGTTTATTGAACGAAAGAATGGTAAGCGCTGTGTTACTCCAGCCTTCATCAGACAAATTTAAAATGCTGGTTGTGCTAATTTTATAATGCTACCAATACAACAATTATCCAATAAATCAATTCATTATTTAAATACTGATTAAATCAAATACTAATGTTGTGTATGTAAAACCACATAAATACTTCCTTTTTACACAAAAAATATATATAGAGAATATAAGAATGTATATATGTATATATTTATATCAATATACAACATAAACTGATATAATAATTTTAATTTAATTTATTTTCCTACCCTTACGTGATGTGAATATGATATAGTAATATCCAAAAAATGAGTAGATAAATAAATAATGTATATACATTTAAAAACATATTATAAATATTTGTTTTGAACATACATTTTGAATTCATTTTAATAAAAATATTAATATTAAATAAAATAAAATAAATACCATCATGAATGTATAATAAATGATATATAATTTTGCTATGAACAACATTGAAAATGTGTATACTATGTATTAAAAATTAAAAATGTTCTTTGACCACATGTGGGAAAAATGTGCCTATGTTTACCTTTTGAGAGCTCTTAATTTTAAAATACTGGTAATAGAAATAGAATTGTTTATACCTGGGAATACTGTGGCATTAAGAAATACTTGCCACCAGTATTCCTTTGACTCTAATTTAATCTTCCAAGGACCTAATCTAGGTGAGGAAATGACTTGTTCCAATACTAGGAACTTAAAATTATGTGTTGAGTATTTCATTATGTGTCTATATAGTGCATTGTTTTCTGAACGCCTACTAATGTCATAAAGATGCTCATAAATATGCTGCTTTAACTTCCGTTCAGTCTTACCTATGTAATAGGCTGGACATTGTGTGCATAAAGCTGCATACGCTACCCCAGAGGTATTGCAATTATATTTTCCTTTTACTTGTACACTTACATTGTTTATGCATACTTGCTCAGTTTCCATAATGTGTGAGCAATACCTACACATATTACATTTCCTCATAGAGCCTATATGATTTCTCTGTGAATTTGAAACAGTATTACACCAATCCTTTAAATTACTGTCTCTTTTATATATAATAGAAGGATGTGCCCCCAATAGGTTTACCAATGGTACATCTATATATTTAAATAGTTCCACTATTTAAAAACAAACTCAAAATCTTCCTAACCAACCACTGGCTATGCTCTTGCTATAACCCTGGCTAACTTCTTTCTTTTTTCCCTCCTTCCTTTCTTCTGACCTCCCTCTCCTTCTCCTCCTAACTCTAGTATACCACACCTTCCACTTCTTAATTATTTCTCTCTCTCTCTATTATTAGACATAAATCTAATTTTGCTTCTCACGTATAATGTAGTAATACTGTAACTAAGTAAAATATCTAATCTTATTCACCTGCTAAGTCTCATATTGTACTCTTATGTCTATACATTCTGGAAGAAATTTAAAGCAAATGTTTTCTTTTTTTATTGCATAATTCTGTATATTTTTAACTTGTTAAGTAGTAGTTAGCGGAGCTTTTCTCCTCGGGCCTCCACTGAAAATGGACATGTATCCAGTTGGACTAGCCCGGTTAACAAATGTAAAATAAAATAAATAAATAAAATAAAATCTCCTTTTATAAAAAAACAATTTTTTATAATTAACTCCTTTATAAGCTCTGAATCCTGTGTATAGGTAGTGATAAAAGATGTATTAGCCTTATTAAATTTTACCTTATTAGAATTGCCCATATTGCAATGCGTGTCACCATCAGAAGTGTGTTGTTACCCATTGTTTCTGGCAACTGTTCAAAGGTGCGTTCCTCTGTGGAGTGTAAAGATGTAAGATCAGCTTCTTCCAATAGTGGTCTATAAAAACCACTTTCCCTCTTAGTAACCACTTCATACAATATAGTTTGAACAAAATGCTCTGGATATCCCCTATTTTTAAACATGTTGACTATATAATGACATTCATTAATGAACTCGTCATATTCAGAGACCATGCGTGCTGCTCGCACTAACTGTCCTTTCAATACAGCCTTTTTTACATGCTGAGGGTGATGACTGTGAAAATGCAAAAATTTATTAGAATGTTTTTTTTACGATGTATATTAGCTTTTAATTTATTTTTCACCCAATCTTTTTGCAGGAGTACATCCAAATATGCTGTGCTGTTATTATCCAATTCATGTGTAAAAACCAAAAAATCAGTAGTAGAATTTATATATTTTATAAATTGTTCAACTAACTCTTTTGGTCCTTTCCAAAGAAAAAATAAATCATCCAAAAATCGACTGTATAACCGTATGTGTTGCATAAATTCAGATGGAAACAAAAATCTATGCTCCCACACCGCCATGATGACATTTGCATATAGAGTAGCTACGGGGGAGCCCATTGCCACCCCCTTAATTTGCTTGAAATAGTGCCCATCATGGTAAATAAAATTTTTCGATGAAACAAGTTCCAAAATATCAACAAGTGCATTGAGTTCATCCTGAGGTATACATAAAATTTCAAAAAAGAAATCAGTGAACCAACCAATGCCCTATTGTTGCGGTATGCAAGTGAATAGAGCCTTAACATCCACTGTAATGGATACCACTTCATCTATTTTATCAATAGATAAACTGTTGACCTTAGTAAGAAAATCCCATGAATCGCGACAGATATATTGCAGACTTTTTATCTTTTCTTTTAACTTCATATCTATGTATTTTGCTATATAATAAGATGTTCTTCGTCTCACATTGCTGCAGTCATAACCTGTGGGTAGTCCACTGTCCTCGGTCGGCCCGAATACCAAATAGTTAGGCTGGCGTCGGTCATGGGCGCCCGGAGCTGACGTCAGTACGTAGTAGTACTTAAGCGCATGACCGACGCCATATCCTCAGTCTTTCTTGCCGCGTGGTCCGAAGCAGAAGCAGCGTTTGCAAGTGCCGTTCGGCGTTCTGAAATTTTCAATTTTCGAGCTTCAGACCGAAGACCAAGTTGGGCTAAGTACCCCGCTGGGGAAAATTTTTGTCTTTTCTTGCCTCAGTTAATCCGGATGTCAGAAAAAGTTAATTGTATTTCTTGTGGGAAACAGATACCTTATAGGGACTATCATTCTCTCTGTATTCCTTGCTTGGGGCCTGAGCACGACGTAGTCGGGTGTCGGTTTTGTGCTAGATTTAATAAGCGCACCATTAAACGCAAATTAGACTGTGCTAGGCTTGTTTTCGGTAAGCGGTGTAACTACAACATGCCGTCGGATCCTCCGACGCCCGCTACCGCAAAAAAGCGAAAAGATAAATCTTTAAGGTCTAAACCGGATGAGTCGTCCGTTGCGGACGCCGGTTCTATGGAATCTACGGTTGAATCTGTGGATCCAGCCGAGGTCTCGGCTGAATCCCAGGGGGAACCTTTACTGTTACAGGAGTTGGCCTCTCAGGAGTTAGGCCAGGCCGAGGGTGCTTCTCAAGTTTCTGTGGTTCCATCCTTACAAAAGGTTATTAGGCCTTCTACTTCAGTCACTAAAGGCCCTGCTAAGGCTAGACCTGGTCTTTCTGGTACGGGCCATAGCCCTAGTTCTTCGGGCTCTGTTCCTAAAAAACATATGTTGAAAATGGCAGAGGATTTGATTACTTTGATCAGGGGTTCTATGCCCCCTCCAGAGAAGAGGCCTAGGGTGGAGACAGATTTAGAGGGAATGGAGCATTCCTCAGATTACTCTGAGTCCTCAGCTGAGGATATTCAGGATTTTCCTCCCTATTCAGATTCGGATGCAGAGGATTCCTGTCCTTCTGCTTCACCTCCAGAGGATTTTTCCTTTTCTGAAACCTTGCATTCCATGAGGGAGCATTTCAAGTGGGAAGGTCAGGATTTTTCAGATTCTCGTAAGAGGCTTAGGGAATTTTTTGTTTTTGCCACAACATAGACCTTTGGCTATTCCCCCTGTTTTAGATGTTGTTCAGGATGTTTTTTCTGAAGCTTCCCTTAATCCTGATTCTTTACCCCCTGCCCCTGTCAAGCCAGACGGGTATTACAGAGTTCCAGAGGCACATAAATATTTGTATAAGAGTCCTAGAGCTGACCCGGAAACTATTATTCAAGGGCCTAAGGGTGTCAGGGCTTCTGTGGTTAAGAATCCAGTTCCTTTGGATAAAGATTCTAGAGCGTTGGATAGGTGGGGTAAAAAAGTGTACACCTACTCTACGTTAGCTATGAGGGCTTTAAATTGCCAATTTCATATGCTGAAGTATCAGAACTTTGTTAGGTCAATTGAAATCTAAGGTAGATGCTTTATCTGAGGGTATAGAGTGTAAGGAATTGCAGGACTTGGTTCATGCTTCAGATCAAGTTGGTAAACATTCCTTGCAGTGTGGCTTCGATGCCCTTCAGGCTTCATCCAGGGTGGCTGCTACTGGTTCAGTTATTCGTAGACATGCCTGGCTTAAGGATCAAAATTTGTCAGAGCATGTTAAAGCTCGGAGTTTGGATGCTCCTATTCAATATGAAGTTCTTTTTGGTTCCCCTGTGGAGTCAGTTTTGAAAAAGATGGAAGACAAAGCTAAGTCTATGCAGACGGTTAAGGAATTTTTGCAAGTGCAGCCCCCTAAGTTTAGCAGGAATTGGCCTGCAAGAGGATGGTCTTACCCTTCTTCGGATTTTCAGTCTAAGGGCAGGTCTAGACGTGGTAGGGGCAGGACTCACGCTCAGGGTTCTTTCAGACCTAGGACTTGGAGTTCTCCTGCACAATCTTCTGGTGAGGGCAGGGGTCAGCCTTTTCGTAAACAGACCCAATGACCTGTATCTTCAGCTGCCAGATCCTTCTTTTCTGGCAGCTCCTCTAGGAGGAAAGTTGGCACTTTTCAAACAAAATTGGCATTTGGTCACCCAGGACAAATGGGTGTTGGACATAATAAATCAAGGCTACAAGTTTTATTTTCACACTTTTCCTCCTTTCAAAGGCATGCCAGATGTACCTCCTCAGCAAAGGCTGGAGGCTCAGGAACAAATTTCTTTGCTTTTACAGATAGGGCAATCCAGGTGGTACCTCCGTCAGAAGAAGGCCTAGGGTTTTATTCTCGTCTATTCCTAGTGCCAAAGAAAGGAAACACTTGGAGGCCATTTCTGGATTTGTCCATTCTCAATACATACCTAGACATTCCAAAGTTCAAGATGTTAACATTACAGCAACTTCTGCCTCTGCTAGGCAAAGATCACTGGATGGTAACTCTGGATCTCAGAGGCCTATCTTCACATTCCTATCAGGCCCAGCTGCAGGAGATTCCTGCGTTGGCTGGTACTTCTCATTATCAGTTCTCTGCATTGCCCTTTGGTTTATCTACTGCGCCCAGGGTGTTCACAAAGGTTCTGGCTCCTGTAATAGCTTTCTTAAGACTGAGGGGAATACAAATTTATCCTTATCTGGACGATTGCCTGATTCTTGCTCAAGACCAAGACAAGTTACTTCAACATCTACAGTATGTAATGGCAGTTTTAAGGTGCCTAGGGTATTCTGTGAACGAAACAAAGTCCAGTCTAGTACCCTCTCAGGACATGTGCTTTCTGGGTGTGAGACTGAATACAGCCTCTCAGATGGCTTTTCTGACCCCGGACAAACAAAGAACTCTTCACCTATACTTCCAGCAATTATCAGTACTGCCCAGGCTGACTGCAAGGACAGTCCTTCAAGCCTTGGGGTTCATGGCATCTTGCATTCTGGTACTTCCCAATGCCAAACTGCATATGAGGAAGCTACAATGGTATCTCAAAAGTGTATGGACTCAACACTGCCACGATTTGGACACACTCATTCAGGTAATACCTTGCATCCAGAAGGAATTCTTGTGGTGGGCACAGGAATGTCACCTAAACAAGGGACTCTCTGTGACCCGACCAGAGGCGAGTCAGATCATAACGACGGATGCCTCAGACCTGGCTTGGGGAGCACACTTCAATGGGAAATGGATTCAAGACACGTGGCCTCCCAGACTACAGCATTTGCATATCAACATGAAGGAGATGTTAGCAGTCCAGTTTGCCCTGATGGCTTTCAAGGGTCTACTTCAACCAGGACAGGTGTTGATACGAACAGACAACACTACAGTCATGTGGTACATCAACAAGCAGGGGGGAGCCCATTCTTACCCTCTTTGCAGACAAGCTATGATATTGTGGGAGACTGCTCTGAGTTTGCACATCACTCTTCAAGCACGGTTTCTGCCAGGAGCACAGAACTCCCTAGCAGATGTATTGAGCAGACAAATTGTGGATCCCCACGAGTGGAAATTGGATCCTCAGGTATTCCAACAGTTGACAGAGGCTTGGGGAACTCCAGACATAGATCTGTTTGCTTCTCCTCTAAATTTCCAACCACCAAAATTTTGCACAAAGATGTTTCACCCAAAAGCTTGGAAAGTGGATGCTCTATCTTTCAGTTGGAACAACCTTCACGTCTATGCTTTTCCTCCTTTGCCTCTCCTTACCAAGGTACTCTTGAAAGTCAGCCGGGACAAGCCTTGCATGATTTTAATAGCACCAGATTGGCCACGACAGCACTGGTATCCTCTGCTGAGGAGTTTAATTCAGGAGCATCCTTGGCCTTTGCCACAGCTTCCTCGCTTGTTGTCCCAGTCAAGCAGTCATTTGCTCAATGTCAGGGTGCAGTCCCTGCATCTAACGGCCTGGCGTATTCTGTTTTAGAGCCTGTGGGTTCTCAGCTTCCTCAACAGGCTTTAGATGTCATTTTGGAAGCCGGGCGGCCCAGCACTAGAAAAGTTTATGCTGATAAATGGAGGAGATTTTTTCTTTGGAGCACAACAAAGGACTTTGATGTCTCGGTACCTAATTTGAGTTTTACACTGCAGTACCTTACTGAATTACTAGACAAGGGTTTGTCATTTTCCTCTCACTATGATTGTGACCCTCCTTTATTTTCTCACCCTTTGTTTAAGCAATTTCTTAGAGGGGCAAAAAATATAAGACCCCGACGTAGAGCTCCTACTCCTTCCTGGGATCTCAATTTTGTGTTGGAGAAGCGTACTTTGCCTCCTTTTGAACCTGCAGCTACGTCTGAATTGAAGTTTTTGTCTTGGAAGACTGCCTTTTTGTTGGCCATTACTTCTGCTAGAAGGGTATCTGAATTGCAGGCTCTCATGGCAGTTGAACCCTTTCTGATATTCCATAAGGATAGAGTTTCTTTGCGTACTAACCCTACTTTTATGCCAAAAGTGATTTCTAATGTGGCCTTGAACCAGTCTATCCATTTGCCTACCTTTTATGCTGATCCCCAAAATAAGGTGGAAAAAATCTTGCATTCTTTGGATATACACAGGCAGTTACGTTACTATTTGAGCAGAACTAAGGAGTTCAGACAGACTCAACAGTTATTTGTTTCTTTTGCTTTGAGTTCACAAGGGAAAGCTGTTTCAAAGCAGACTATTTCAAAGTGGATTGGTAATTGTATTGCTTTTTGTTATTCTCATCATGGGAAGAATGTTCCTGCTGGGATCAGACCTCATTCCACTAGGGCTACTGCCACATCTACTGCTTTTTTGAGGGGTGTAGCTACTAAGGATATTTTGGAAGCAGCTACTTGGAGTTCAGTTCACACTTTTACTAAGCATTACCATCTCCCTCTTTACTCCAAGTCCAGGGCTGGGTTTGCCACTGCAGTCTTACAGGGCATGTTAGCAGCCCTCCCTCCTTCCCCTCTATGGTTTGGGGTTGTTGTTGTTGTTGTTATTGTTGTTGTTGTGGTTCCTTGGGGATAATTGTTATTTTCTCCTTTGTGGCTCTGGCCTTTCCTTTTTTAAGGCCTTCTAACATCTGGGGCAAGAAAGACTGAGGATATGGTGTCGGTCATGCGCTTAAGTACTACTACGTACTGACGTCAGCTCCGGGCGCCCATGACCGACGCCAGCCTAACTCTTTGGTATTCGGGCTGACCGAGCACAGCGGACTACCCACAGGTTATGACTGCAGCAATGTGGATCCTCGAACATCTACATTTATGGTAGGTACAAAACTGTACTTTTTGGAACCAGTGCCATCAATTATAGGTCGCATAGGTGGATGCTGCACGTTCTTATGTAGCTTGGGTACTCCAAACATTACAGGAATCTTGGGATTTTTTACTTGCATGTAATGGTATGCTTCATTTGTAATCTGCCCCTGCCATAACATATCCTCAAGTGTGTAATCAATTCTAGAATGTGAAATATTTATCTCATTAGTAGAAACTTCAGAATATGCTTCATCGTACATAATATTCAATAATTTTTGATTATAATCATGTACATTCATAATCACAAGTCCACCCCCTTTATCAGGTTGCATGATGCGCAAATCACCAGTGGCTTTTAGTTCACTTAATATGTCTTGTGCCCTTGAAAAATTGTTGAAATGATTACATTGTCGCTTGTTTTGCTGCAACAAGTGCCTGAAGTCAAGCTCACATATTTCTTCGAACAGTTTTATTCTAGGATGCAGTGGTGGATTTTTCACACTGGGAATATACATGGGACTGATTTCCATCCCAGGCGCTTCCTGGTGTAAAACGGCTAAATTCAATTTTCTCGTAAACAACTTGAGTTCAGTTAATAAATCAGTAATTTTAGCCCTTTTTGCTGGTACATATGTTAGGCCTCTGCTGAAAATATCAGCATGTTCAGTAGTTAACAAGACTTGACTATAATTATGAATGTGATAATCACCAGTAGTACTCATAATAAGCTTATAAGTATTGTCTTCATACAATGAATTGTCGTCATACAAAAAATTATTGTTGAAACTTACATCATTTAACTGTAGTTGTTCCGAGAGTTCATCCTCTGCCTCCGCCATACCTTCCCATTGTTGTTCCTTGAATTGTACTCCCCCTTGTTTCGGAGCTGCTCCGAGCGACGAAGATCGTTGTTTTCTAAAGGGAATTGCTGCACATTATTTTCCTGTTGATTTTGTACTTGCACGCCATCTCTATTGTCAGGCAGAAAAACTTCTATTTTGTTATCACATTGTCCTTGCGATGGTTTTGGGTAGGCTCGACCTTTGGAATAGTCCATCTTGTCTCTTTCTAATTTTCGGGTCTTCCTTTCCATCACCACTGTACTGTATTTGTCAATTTTCGTGAAAATCTCATGATATTGATTTTCACATGCAGTGAATGCTGTTTGCTGTTTGATTTTTCCATCCATTTCTTCTATTTTTATATTCAACTCATCCATCATAATTGAATTGTGCTTAATGAGTACCTGGAGAAAATCACACCCCTGTCGGTCGAACAGTTGCACTAAGTCCTTGTGCAAGGCACTATTTTCCTTCAGACCTGTAGGATATTTCCAGTATCTGAGCCCTTTAGGCACTTGGTGCCTTTTTATACATTCATTAAAGTAAACATTTTCATGAACCAGTTTCCGATACCTCCATATGAGATCATGAAATTCATCCAACATAGTGGAAAAACTTTGAACATTGGTGTTCCTAGCTGTATTATTTTGCTGCACCTGATTTAACCATTGGTGCAGCTGAAGAGAGTCATTGTGGGAACTGTCTCTTGTATTACTGCCGGATTCATGATGGTGTATCTGACCCGGCGGTATACTGTCCATACTACCAATACTATCAAACCTGTTGTTACCATGGTCTGGCAATCTTGCGGTACCATTATTGCCAGAAAGTTGCTGTATTAGCCGAGTTAAACTTGTAACAGAGTGTTGCAAGTTTTCAAATTCTGCCCTAGTGACCACAGTTGCCACATCTTGCGTGCTGCCAGAAGACATACTTAATCATCAACAAGAACCAACGAACTGTATAAAAAAATAGCCCAGTAGCACAAACACAAGAGCGGACAACTGACCGTAAATTACACTGTTTATTGAACGAAAGAATGGTAAGCGCTTTCGGCTGTGTTACTCCAGCCTTCATCAGACAAATTTAAAATGCTGGTTGTGCTAATTTTATAATGCTACCAATACAACAATTATCCAATAAATCAATTCATTATTTAAATACTGATTAAATCAAATACTAATGTTGTTTGTAAAACCACATAAATACTTCCTTTTTACACAAAATATATATATATATATATATATATATATAGAGAGAGAATTTAAGAATGTATATATTTATAATATCAATATACAACATAAACTGATATAATAATTTTAATTTATTTTCCTACCCTTACGTGATGTGAATATGATATAATAATATCCAAAAAAATGAGTAGATAAATAAATAATGTATATACATTTAAAAACATATTATAAATATTTGTTTTGAACATACATTTTGAATTCATTTTAATAAAAATATTAATATTAAATAAAATAAAATATATACCATCATGAATGTATAATAAATGATATATAATTTTGCTATGAACAACATTGAAAATGTGTATACTATGTATGCATTTCCCCCTCTACCACTAATTTCAAGGGTACTGCTCAAAACAAGGGAGGAAAAACCAAGGGCAATCTTGATTGACCTGGACTGGCGCAGCCTGTACCCCTGCTACCATGGCACTTAGCTCAGATCCCAACACTCCTGACCCAGAAGAATGGAGAATTCATGCATCCGTAATTACAGACCCTGAACCTGGCAGCCTGGCTTTATTCCCTGACCTCTCCGCCAGTCTAAGCAAATAAGTCCTGGATGTTATGCGTGAGCCCAGATGCCCCAGCACTAGAAAATCCTATGCTGACAAGTGGAAAAGGTTTTTCCCTTGGGTCCAGGCTAAAGGAGCTGAAACAACATAGCCCTCCGTACCTCTCATCCTGGATTACTTTGCAGACCTACTACACAAGGGCCTGTCTTTCACTTCTATTAAAATTCATGCCTCTGCCATCTCTGCTCATTACAGCACAGAGCCCACCTCTCTTCTCACACCCTCTCATCAAACAGTTCCTAAGAGGGGCTAACAATAAGGCCACCCAGAAGAGCTCCTACCCCAACTTGGGACCTTAGCTTTGTATTGGAAACACTCACCCTTCCATCCTTTGAGCCTGCAGCTTCAGCAGAGTTAAATTTCCTCTCTTGGAAAACAGCCTTGCTTCTGGCCATCACTTCGAAGAGTTTCAGAGCTACAAGCACTCATGGCTATAGAGCCCTTCTTCACTTTCCATGTTGACAGGTTCTCTTACAGGACTAACCCAACTTTCATGCCTAAAATGGTGTCCAGTGTGGCTCTGAGCCAATCAATTCATTTGCCCACCTTTTTCCCTAACCCACAAAACAAGAGGGAAAGAATTCAGCATTCTCTATATGTGCACAGACCGGTCAGATTCTACCTGGATAGGATTAAATCTTTTAGGAAAACTGACCAATTGCTAGTCAGCCTTGCAGCAGGGGCAGAGGGTAAGGCCATATCCAAACAAGCAATCTCCAAATGGATAGCACACTGCATCCATTTCTGCTACAAACACCACGGGAAACCACCCCCTAAGGGGGTCAGGATGCATTCCACCAAGGTAACCTCCACCTCTGCAGCTTTTCTCAGAGGGGTCCCCACCAGACATATCCTGGAGGCTGCAACATGGACTTCTGTTCATACCTTCACCAGTCATTACCACCTGCCTATCTTCTCCAAATCCAGGGCAGGATTTGCAACTGCAGTCTTGCAGGGCATCCTAGCCAGCCCCCAGTCGTCTTGATTGCCTCCACCCTTTTCTTCAGCTTTGGGAATCAACCTGAATGTGAGGACTGCAACAGTGAAACACAAAGAACATAGTACAGTTGTGTACACTTACCATAAATGTCGGTTAGAGTGTATTCACTGTTGCAGTCCTGGTTTCCCACCCTCCATCCCCCTTGTCTCTCTCTCTCTCTGTCTCACTCCTTACAGGGAATTCTTGGTATTTACTTTGTACTGGTGGTGGTGTTCCACCATAACCTAGCTCCCTATTGGGGGCTTCTGACAGTTGGAGCAAGAAAAACTGATGTAATGGTGTCGGCTGTCCTGGAGCAGCAGCAACTGGTGCAGAAATACTAAGCCTCTGGTATTCAGGCAGACTGAGGGCTGCCCCTGGCAGGCTAACCCAAGTGTGATTACTGCAACAGTGAATACACTCAAACATCTACATTTATGGCAAGTGTACACAACTGTATTTTCCGTTGGCCAGATTCCATATGAGAATCCTTCAATGGCCTCTTTCGACTCAGTGGTCCATTTTCCATCATCCGTTATTCATGCCAATCGAGATCACTCAAACATGCAAAAAAATACCTTCTGTGATGGACCATTCAAATCAGCTCCATAAAGGTCATTCCTTTGTTCCCCTTCCCAAGACCACAGAGACCACTGAGGCCTCCCAACTCAGGTGGAGGGGAGCACTACTTGTATGAGCAGTCCACAGTATGTGGTCCCCCAAAAAGCCAAAATGCATATTGCTGTCCTGGAGATGAGCTGCTGTTCTAGAGTTGCAGGCCTTTCAAGACACACTCCCATCTGAGACCATTGTGATACAGATGGGCAATGTGTGTAGTTAGTACATCAACAAACAAGGGGAACCGGATCTTGCCCTCTTCGTCAAGAGGCTATAGTTGCCTTGTAATAGTGATCTACATTAAGGGGAAATCCAACTTGATAGCAGACAAGCAAAGTAGGTCCTTTCTCATGCCTCATGAGTGGTCTCTCAATGTCATTGTAGAGGTCAGAGTTTTCCATCAGTGGGATCAGCCATGTTTCAGTCTGTTTCTCCCTAAAACAGGTGCAGCAGGTTCTTTACCATGAACCCCCCCCCCCAATCGGGGAAGTCATTGAGAAATACACTAGTTTACAATTGGCCCTGTGTTCTCCTAAATGCCTTTACACACTATAATTCCCAAGCTCGTTGGCCTTCACAGATTTGGTTTCCATTCCTCTGGCTTCATCTTCAACATCTACCCAGGAATCTTGATCGGTCTCTAGATCTCCTGCCTCACCTATCAGACATGACAGGCCTGCAACTGACTGGATGGTTTCTCCAGTTCCATTGACTGATACACAGCCGAAGCTGTCCTCCCTGGTCCGTCATATTTTGCTATCTTCCCATATGACATCTGATAGAGTAAATGGAAGAGATTTGTTTTTGAGCCCTTAGCAAAGATCTGATTCATTTTTCAGTGCCTGTGCCAGCAATCCTTGATTTTGTAGCTTCTGTCTTTAAAGAATGAGCTAGTTTTACAGCTATTAGAGTTCAACTGGCTGCCTTTTGCAATTTCCACATAGGTGGAAATAAATGTGTTAGCATTTTCTAAATTATGTAAGGCTTTTCTCAAGGGAGCCATTTTGCTTAGACCTCTTTTAAAAGATCTTACTCCCCCTTGGGGTTTAAATATAATGCTTCAGGCCTTAAGTCCATCTCCCTTTGAACCTTCAGCTAAGACCGACCTAAAATTATCTTGGAATATCATTTTTCTTGTGGCTATGTCTGCTAGAAGAGTATCTGAACTTCAAGCCCTGTTTTCAAAACCTTATCTAATTTTTCACAAAGGCAGAGTGTCATTGCATTCTTAACCCATCCTGTTTACCTAAAGTAGCTTTTGAGGGAAATATTAACCAGGTCATCAATCTCCCAGTTTTCTTTCTCCATTTTTGAGAGTAGGTGGACGTCTTACGCCTGTTGGATGTGCATAGACAACTTTGTTTCCACCCTTATTGAGCCAAAGACTTTAGGAAATCTGACCAATTATTTGTTTTTTTTTTCTCTTACCAGATTAGGCAATCCGGTGTCTAAAGTTACATTGGCTAAATGGTTGGTTGATAGTGTAATATTTGTCTGTGGTAAATTGGGATGATCTTTACCAAACCCTCCTAGAGCCTATTCCACAAGATCTATGGCAGTTTTGTCAGCTTTTTGGTCAGTTTCATCAGCTTTTTGGTCTAGAGCATCTTTAGGTATTTGTTTAGCTGCAACTTGGGCTAATCCCTACAGTTTCATTGCTGATTACAAGTTGGATTTGATTTCCAGGAGTAGAACAGAATTTGTTTCTGCAGTGCTCTGGAATATCCTTCCATGAGGGCCTTCCAAGGGTTCAGTAGCTGGGGACTCTGTCCCATCAGTTGAGGAATGAGGAAAAAATGATTGAGAGTTCTCAGATGTGATCTGGTAGAAGCAGCTGAGTTGGATCTCAGTCTTGGATCCAAACCCATCAGTTAAGGAAGAATAAAAATGGATAACACAGGAGGAATGTTATGGTGAGTACATAACTTTTTTCTTTTTTCTCTTGCAAGCAGTGCAGAACTTTCATTAAAACAGTACAGCTACTTTGTAATGGAAGTATTGGTGTCTGTGTGGAACATAGAGAACTTTGTGCTGGATTGAGGCACACAGACCTTTCCTCTAGTAGGGGAGTTATCCACTGACATACCCAGAAATAAAATTAAGAAGTCAATTAAAAATACAAATCACAACGTTAAGAAAATGTGTGTACCAAATTTGTACTTCAGAGATTCCCCAAGAAAAAAACACATGGTCTTAGTAACCCCTCCTGTCTTGTGTAGATGTTTTGTGTTTCACTGTTGGCAGTCCTCACACTTGGGTTATCTGCCTGCAGGTAGCCCTCAGTCGGCCCGAATACCAGAGTCTTTGGATTTCTGCGTAGGATGCGGTCACCTCTTTTGTGATATCAGGTCGTCAGGGGTATAAAACATGCAGCTGATGCCATTACATCAGTCTTTCTTGCCGAGAAGGAGCCCGAAGGAGAAGCAGTTAGCAAGTGCTGGTCAGCAGCTACCTGAAATTTTCCTTTTTTCGAGTTTCAGACCTGAAGTCTACTAAAGCCAAATATCCCGTTGGGGATTCTTTTTTCTTGCTCTAACTGATGTCAGACAAAATTAATAATAGTCTTGCCTGTGAAAAGCAAGTACCTCAGAGATTTTCATTCTTACTGCGTCACCTGTTTAGGCCCAGACCACAACGTCCCTAGCTGTCGGTTTTGTGCCTTGTTTAACACCTGAACCATTCGTCGTTGGGCTATTTTTGTAGCTTAATTCTTTTGCTCTCTTTCTCCGTATTCCGAAATGGCTTCGGTAAGCCATCAGACTACCGATCTTCCGAAAAAGCGCAGAGACAGACCACATAGGTCAAAAACTGCCGATGACGCTTCCATTAAGCTTGTCGCCAGTCCGCCGGTACTCAGTGAGGCTCCTTTGCAGCCCCTGATGCCCGCTTCTACAGATTCTTAGACCTCTGCTGAGACCCATTTAGAGTCAGGTATGCTATGAGATGCTTCTTCGACTATGGAACCTGCGGATGTCTTTACCTTGGATGGGTCTGGAGCCGCTGTGCAGGCACCGGCTTTTGAGTGTGTATTCCGACCTACCGATATTCATATTAAACCAACAACTTCATTTCCTACTACAACTACCGAGTTTGTCAGGTCCAGAGTTCGCACTACGCCTAGAAAATAGACGTACAAAGTGAATGCTAATCCTCCCATGCCACAAAAACAAATGTTTAAAATGGCTGAAGACCTTATGACTCTAATTGGGGGAAGCCAGCCTTCCCCTGTCAAAAGACAAAGAATTGAATTTTCTTCTGATTCTACAGACCAGGAGTCTGATGACTCTGACCCTTCTGATTACCAGGAACATACCCTTATCTACCTATGAGGATTCAGATGCAGAGGAATAGAGTCCCTTTGCCTCCCCACCAGACAATTTCTCTTTTGGTGAAACCTTGCATACCTTAAGAGAGCATTTCCGCTTGGAATGCCAGGTCTATCCTCAGTCCAAAAAGAGACTCGGGGAATTTTTAGATTTGCCTCAGCACAGGCCTCTAGCTATACCCCGTCCTGGATATTGTAGACCATGTCTTCTTGGAGTCCAGTCTTACTCCTGACACCTTACCACCAGCTCCTAGAAAACCTGACTGGTACTAACAGAGTACCTAATTCTCACAAAATTTCTTTTCAAGAATTCTACTGCGGATCCAGAGACCATTTCCCAGGGGCCTAAAGGCATTAAGGCTACTACAGCCAAAAACCTTACCCCCTTCAGACAGGGATTCTAGAGCTTTAGACAGATGGGGTTAGAAGGTATATACCTCTGCCAGGGCTTTGAATTGCCATTTTCACATGTTGAAGTGCCAGCAACATATTATGGAACTAATTAAACAAAAAAATTGTGTTACTTCCAGACTGTGCAGAAAATAAAGATTTACAAGAATTAATGCATTCTGCAAACCAAGTTAGTAAACATACTTTGCAATGTATATTTGATGCCTTAGAAGCATCTTGAGGGCTGCTGTCACTAGGTCTGTACTGAGAAGGCATACTTGGCTAAAAGAACAAGTCTTGCCTGACCATGTCAAAGCAAAATTACTAGATGCTCCATTAAATCCGGAGAGTTTGTTTGGCACAAAAGCAGAAGTTGTTCTTAAAGATGGAAGAAAAAGCTAAATCTATGCAAACAAAGATTTCTTACAGGTGCAGCCACCTTGATTCAGTAGGCATTGACCTTCAAAAAACTGGTCCTTTCCAGTTCTTCTTAGGCCTTCTCAGTCCAAACCCAGGGGAAACAGACCACCAAGACTGCAGTCTCAGGGTATGCAGAGATCTAAACAATTGAGTGTTTCCACCTCAAAACCAGGGAGTGGTAAGCCACCCCCTTATGGAAAAAGTTCACTGACTTTCCAATTATCCTTCCCAGCCATGCCAAGTACTTGCACCCCTAGGAGGAAAACTCGCCCTTCATGCAAAAAAATGGATGTACATTACTCAGGACGGATGGGTTCTGAACATTGTATCCCAGGGATGCAGATTCTACTTCTACTCACTGCCAACACCAAGCAGGTTGTGCCAGACCTTCCTCCAAACCAGTGGGCAGAGGCTCAAAAGTAAGTACTTTCCCTTCTTCATATCAGGGCTATTCAACTTGTTCCAGTAGAACAAAGGGGACAGGGTTTCTACTACAGACTGTTCTTGGTGCCCAGAAAAGAGAGCTCTTGGCGCCCAATCCTGGATCTATCAATCGTCAACACCTTTCTGGTGGTCCCAAAATTCAAAATGCTTAAACTGCAACAGCTTCTTCCCATGATAGCCAAGGATGCCTAGTTAATTACCCTAGACTTAAAAGAAGCTTATCTGCACATCCCCATAAGAGAGTCTTGCAGGAAATATCTACATTTCAGGGCAGGCTCTATGCACTATCAGTTCTCTGCACTTCCCTTTGGCTTATCTACTGCTCCCAGAGTATTCACAAAATGCCTGGCTCCAGCCATTGCATTCTGCAGGCAGAGAAATATTCAGATCTACCCATACTTGGACGATTGCCTGATTCAGGACGACATGAGTTGCTACTTCAGCACCTGGCATTTGTAAAAAGACTTCTAACTTCACTGGGATATACCATCAACGAAAAGAAATCACATCTGGTGCCCAGCCAACAAATTTTATTTCTGGGAGAAAGCTTGAACACAACTTCCCAGATGGCATTCCTCAACCCAGAAAAGCAGGTCCATTTGACAAACTATTTCAAACTAATGGCCAACAAAACCCAGCTATTTGCAAGGAAAATACTGCAAAACCTAGTGTTCATGGCCTCATGCATTCTGCTAATTCCATATGCAAGACTGTATATGAGGAAACTTTAATGGTACTTAAAAAGTCTCTGGTGTCAACATTCTCAGGACATGGAAACAGTGATTCCTATCATACCTTGTCTAAGGGCAGATTTTTCTTTGGTGGGCATAAACATGCAGCCACAACAAGGGACTTTGTTTCACTCAACCCTTCGCCGCCCAAACCCTGACAACAGACAGACTCTGCATGGGGGCTCACGTGGCAGGCAAATGCATTCAAGGCAAATGGAGCCCAGAACAAATTCCCCCTGCATATCGATCAAAAAGAGATGCTAGCTGTACAGAATGCTCTGATAGTCTTCAAATACCTTATCCTTTCAGGACAGCTCCTGATAAAGGCAGACAACACCACAGTTAATGTGGTACATAAACAAGCAGGGCAGGACTCATTCTTACCCACTCTGCAGGTTAGCCATGGCTCTGTGGAACACATCATTGAGCATCCAAGTGCACCTACAAGCTCAATTCCTGACAGGCAAGCAAAATTCACTGGCAGAAAACTTGAGCAGAAATCTACTGGACCCTCACTAGTGGAAATTGGAACCCAACTCATTCAAACTTCTAACCCAGAGGTGGGGAACTCCGGAGGTGGACCTTTTTGCTTCCCCCCAAAACCACCAATTGAACTCATTTTGCACCAGGAACCCGCACAGCAGAGCCTGGGAAGGTGGGCGCCCTATCCTTTTCGTGGGAAAACCTCTCAATTTATGCCTTTCCTCCTCTTCCCCTCCTCCCAAAAGTACTACTCAAGATCAAACAGGACAGGCCAAGGGCAATCCGTATTGCACCAGACTGGCCATGGCAGCACTGGTACCCACTCCTACGCAGTCTGACAGCAGTGCCACCCTGGCACCTACATCAAACACCTTCCCTGCTGTCTCAGCAGGAGGGACGTATTTTGCATCCACAGCTACAAACCCTAAACCTTGCAGCCTGGCTTACCCATGAATACACTACCAGCATCCCTCAGCAAACAGGTGCTGAACATCGTCCTTGAGACCAGAAAGCCTAGTACTAGGAAATCCTATGCTGAAAAGATGTTCTCGGAGTCAGTCTCAAGGAAAGGACACATCTGTGCCCAACTTACCTCAAATCCTTGATTACCTAGCCAAGCTGCTCCACAGAGGCCTATCCTTCTCATCCATTAAGATTCATGCCTCTGCCATCTCAGCTCATTAGAATACTGAGCCTCCTCTCTTTTCTCACCCTCTCATCAAGCAGCGCCTGAGAGGAGCTAACAGTTTAAGCCAGCCCCCCTAGGAGAGCTCCTACCCTGGCCTGGGACTTTAACTTTGTTCTGGAAAAGCTCACACTTCCCCCCTTCAGAACCTGTTGCTTCAGCAGAGTTAAAATTCCTCTCTTGGAAAACAGCCTTACTTCTAGCTATATAACTTCAGCAAGAAGAGTGTGTGAGTTACAGGCACTAATGGCGGTGGAGCCCTTCATTATTTTCCATGCTGACAGGGATACCCTCAGGACGTAACCCTTCCTTTATGCCCGAGGTGGTATCCAGTGTGGCTTTAAACCAATCCATCCATTTGTCAACCTTTTTCCCTAATCCTCAGAATAGAGGTGGAAGGATCCTGCACTCCTTGGACGTGCATAGATAATTCAGGCTCTACCTTGGCAGGACTAAGCCTTTCAGAAACTCTTACCAGCTACTAGTCAGCTTTGCTACAGGGGCAGAGGGCAAGGCCATTTCAAAGCAAACCATTTCCAAATGGATAGCACACTGCATCCATTTCTGCTACAAGCACCATGGAAAACCTACCCCTCTGGGGATCAAAACTCATTCCACTAGAGCTACTTCAACCTCTACAGCATTTCTCAGGGTGGGGTGGGGGGCTGGAAGCTGCAACCTGGAGTTCTGTACACACCTTCACCAACCATTACCACTTACCTATATTTTTCTAAATCCAGAGCTGGATTTGCCATAGCAGTCTTACAAGGCTTGCTAGCCAGCCCCAACACTTCTTGACTGCTTCCACCCTTCCTCAGCTTTGGGCATCAACCCAAGTGTGATGACTGCAATAGTGAAACACAAAGAACATAGTACAGTTGTGTACACTTACCATAAATGTCGATGTTCGAGTGTATTCACTGTTGCAGTCCTGGTTTCCCTCCCTCCAGCCCCCCTGGCTTTCTCTGTCCTTTTTATCTATCCTCTTTATGGCCATCTTTTATGGCAGGGGTATTTACTTTTTTACTGGAGGTGTTCCACACCATGCAATAGCTCCTGACATCTAGGGCAAGAAAAACTGATGTAATGGCATTGTCTGCATGTTTTATACCCCTGACGACCTGACATCATGGAAGAGGCGACAGCATCCGATGCAGAAATCCCAAGACTCTGGTATTCCGGCTGACTGAGGGCTACCTGCAGGCAGATAACCCAAGTGTGATGACTGCAACAGTGAATACACTCGAACATCTACATTTTATGGTAAATGTACATAACTGTACTGTCTGAGAATACCAGCCCCATTGCTTTCCATTTCCACATCCTGCCTGTCAGCCCCTGTGGAAGCCAAGGGTGGGATTGGATACTCAAAACTGAGATAGCTCTTTGTATTTGAAATAACTACTGCTGTTTAGTTTTTCCTCAGGGATCCACAGAGTATCAGTCAGGCACAGATTCCTTCTTGAACAGCTGCTTTTTCTGAGGTTCTCTTTATTACTATTGAGCTGCCAGAGACTTTTGGAAAAATCTTTGGTCTCCAGTACTTATGGAACCTTCCCAAGCGTGTTTCTACATTGATAAATATGTTCTAGGCATCCTTCCTACTTGATGCATGCTGTAGTGCTAGGTTGTTTGGATTGTACAAATTTTGCTGAAAAATGTCTTTTAGTCAAAGGGTTTGTAACCCCTCTCTTTTCTTTGTAGAGCTCTTTATTTTTGGCACTGTTTCATAGACAAAAGCATAACTGGATTCTTCCATACATGTTTGACTCTTGATACTGAGGAAGGGTGAGGGCCTTATTTCTTCAGGCCATATGTACTCTCCACAGTTATGGTACAGAGGAGGAGGACCCATATCCTTTGGCTCTCCACCTGGAGCCATATTTTTCACCTGGAGTTTTTTATGAGGGAAAATTTTAGGTGACAGCAAGAGAGCTCATCAAAACCTATAAAAGATATGTAGATGTCTTGAGCATAGAGGAGTCCAAGCCTGTGGCCATTCTTTTGATAATGCAGGCAGCTGCAGGTGAGGATTTTTTTTGCAGTTGCCTACTGCAGTGTTAATTAAGTGGCTTCTCCATAATAATCTGACAGTTTTACTGACCTGAGTAGTGTTTGCTACCGAATTGCTGCATTAATTTTATTTTTAAGACACTACTGTGGTTTCTTTGCATGCAGCAAAGAGTGACTGAGCAAGTATTCCGGAGTAAATAGTTTTCACTAATGTCAGAATACAGTTTATTGTGGTAAAAAAAATAAAATAAAATGCTTCAGCAGCTCTGGATACAAGGCTGTAAACAGCTAAATGCACGCATTAAATTCTCATAGTGACTTTTGAAACAGATGGTTGATATGTATGACCTAACAGATTAGAACAAGAAAAAATGATTATGCATGCTGACTTTCTGGGGAAGGCATGATAGTGGGTGTATCCATGTAGAGTTGTGATGCCATTGTTGCTTAAGCAAGGGTGCAGTCACTGGTCATTTGTAAACCTGCCTGGTTAAGGATGCAACCTTTATCTAAAAATGCTGAAGTGCAGATCATGGATGTATCCTCGCATATGGATTTGCATTTTGGGTCTTTTTTCCAAGAAATGTTTAAGTGCTTAGAGGAGAAAAAATATTTAAAGCTGTTAAACTGTTTCTTCCACTGTTTCCTAATTATGGTAAGAATTTTTACAGGAGAGCTAAGTCCCCCCGTGTTTTCCATGTGGAGGTCTTTCGGTCAGCAGCACACTTACCCACACGCAAGCACCTCTGCTAAATCGCAGATGACATGTAGATAGAAATCATGCAGGTGGCGGTGATCTGTTTAAAAAAAATGGGGTATTCACTGTTGAGGAATAGAATTCCTCTGATTTAAATGTCATCCTCTTTACACACAGCCATGTGTAGGGGATACTATCAAGGACAGAACAGTTTAATTAAAAAAAAAAAAAAAAATTCCAGAAATACTGGGGTGTGTCCTTTGGAGTGCAGAACTGCTTTTGTACTTTCCCATGTTTAAGGAATCATGCTGCAGAAATGAGCCTTTTTGAAAGTAGATCAGTTGTGGAGTCATGCGTACTATCAATGCATTTCAAAAGTTAGGATCACTGCTGTAGTATGGGCTTACAGTATCCAACTTCCTAAATCTGACTCTTCTTTTTTTGGTGGGAGTCTGACCACCAACTGAGAAGGGTGTAGTTGGGTAGGAAACCCATGTGCTTGAGGATGTTCCTTCCATTCTCGAGTTTGACTGTCGGCCTTCTATAAGATGGGTATGGGCCAAGTATGGAGAAGTCCAAAGATGTTCTTCATGTTTCACTGTTGCAGTCATTACATTTGGGTTATCTGCTTGCAGTAGCCCTCAGTTGGCCTGATTAACAAAGTCTTGGGTCCTGCGTCGGTTGCTGTCTCTTCTTCCATGACGTCAGGTCTTCAGGGATATAAAACATGCAGCCAATGCCATTACATCAGTCTTTCTTGCCCTGCAGTGCCCGTAGCAGAAGCAGTTCACAAGTGCCAGTTGGCTGACTCCTGAAATTTTCGTTTTCGTGTTTCAGAACAGAAGTCTTCAACTAAAGCCAAGTAACCCCATTGGGGAAACTTTTTCTTGCTCCTTACCAATGTCAGTAAAAGTTAATTGCATTTCTTGTGGAAAGCAAATAACTCGCAAAGATTTTCATTCGTACTGTATTCCTTGCCTAGCCCCTGACCACGACATACCTTGCTGTCTGTTTTGTGCCGTATTTAATCAACATACTATCTGTCTGTATATTTTTGCCTCTAAATATTTTGGTTCTCGGTTCAGTTATCCTGAAATGTCGTTGGTTAGCCATCCGGCTACCAGTATTCCGAACAAAACGCAATGATAGACAGAGACAGGCCGCCTAGGTCCAAAGCTGCTGGCGACTCTTCTAAGCCAATCGCCAGTTCGCCGGTACTCAGGCGCTTTCGCAGCCCCTGATACTTGCTACTTCTGATACGCAGGCCTCTACTGAGACCCATTCGGAGTCCAGTATGCTGCGAGATGCTTCAACTGTGGAACCTGCGGATGTCTTTACCTTGGATGCGTCCAGAGCCGCTGTGCAGGCACCGGCTTCTGAAGTTGTATTCAGGCCTACAGACTTGCATATTAAACAGACTCCTCCTTCTTTAAGGCCTAAACCTCGAACCATGCCTAAGAAACCGATGCTCAGGCCGTATGCACAGGCCTCTATGCCTAAAAAACAAGTAAGAATGGCTGAAGATCTTATAACTGTGATCAGGGGAAGCCAACACCCCCCCCCCCATTCTAAGAGACCTAGGACTGAATTTGTTTTATTCTTCTGACCAGGATTCTGATTCTTCTGATGATCTGGGTTTATCTTTATCTACTTATGAGGATTCTGATGCAGAGGACTCTATCCCCTCTGCTTTCCCTCCAGAGGATTTTTCTTTTGGTGAAACCTTGCACACTTTAAGGGAGCATTTTCACTGGGAAAGCCAGGATTTTTCTGATTCAAAAAAGAGGCTTAGGGATTTCTTACTCCTACTTCAGCATTGGCCTTAAGCTATACCTTCTGTACTAGACATTGTTGATGCCTTTTCCGAATCTAGTTTGACCCCTGATTATTTTCCTCCTGCTCCCGGAAAACCGGATAGATATTACGGGGTCCCTGATTCTCACAAGTTCCTTTTTAAGAATCCTCTTGTGGATCCAGAGACCATTTCACAGGGAACCAAGGGCATTAAGGATTGTACTGCTAAAAATCCTACCCCTTCTTATAGAGACTCCAGGGGCTGGATAGATGGGGTAAGAAGGTTTACACGTCTGCAACCTTGGCCATTAGGACCTTAAACTGTCCGTTTCATATGTTAACGTATCAACAACATGTTATTGGGTTGCTTAAACAGAAAATGATGTTGATTCCTGACTGTGCTGAAAATAAAGAATTACAGAATTTAATGCATTCTGCTGAACAGGTTGGAAAACATACTTTGCAATATGGATTTGATTCTTTAGAAGCCTCTTGCAGAGCTGCTGTCACTGGGTCTGTACTCAGAAGGCATGCTTGGCTTAAGGAGCAGTCTTTGCCTGATCATGTTAAAGGTAAACTGTTGGATACTCCCTTAAATCAGGACCGCCTCTTTGGCAACAAAGTTGAGGAAGTTCTTAAAAAGATGGAAGATAAAGCTAAATCTATGCAAACTGTTAAATATTTTTCACAAGTTCAGCCTCCAAGATTTAGTAGGCATTGGCCCTCTAAAAATTGATCCTTTCCGGCCCCTTCTAAGTCTTCTCAATCCAAACCCAGACACGGCAGAAACCCCAGGTTTCAGTCGCAGGGTACACACAAGACTAAGCAGTGGAGGGCTTCGGCATCCAAATCTGGGAGTAGTAAGACTCCCCCTATGGAAAACTGTCTCAATGACTTGTTTTTAAAACTTCCAAGCCACTTCTCAACTGAATGCTCCTTAAGGCGGAAAGATTGGTCTGCAGGCCAAGAACTCGAATCTCATAACCCAGGACAAATGGGTCTTAAATGTAGTGTCCCAGTGATACAGATTTCACTTCCACACATTACCAACACCAAGCAAGTGTCCAGATCTACCCCCAAATCAGTGGGCAGAGGCCCAAAAGCAAGTACTTTCTCTCTCAAACATGGGGGGCTATTCATTTGGTACCAGAAGAGGAAAAGGGACAAGGTTTCTATTCGTGACTTTTCCTGGTACCCAGAAAAGACCATTCATGGCGTCCTATCCTGGACCTTTCTACTGTAAACACCTTTTTAGTGATTCCAAAATTCAAGATGTTGACTCTTCGGTTGCTTCCTATGCTAGGTAAGGATGCTTGGTTGGCAACATTAGATTTAAAAGAAGCATACCTGCATATCCGTGTCAGGGAGTCTTGCAGAATATACCTACTTTTCTAAGCAGGCTACACACATTATCAGTTCTCTGCACTGCACTTTGGCTTATCTACTGAGCTCAGGGTGTTCACAAAGTGCCTAGCTCCAGTCATTGCATTTTGCAGGCAAATAAATATTCAAATATAGCCATACCTGGACTATTGTCTAATTCAGGCAGAAAGCCAGAACATATTTGATTCATCTGGCCTTTGTACAAAGGGTGCTGACTTGTCTAGGGTACACCATAAAAGAAAAGAAATCACACCTGATACCCTGTCAACAAATTATATTCCTGGGAGCAAGCTTGAATACAACTTCCCAGATGGCTTTCCTCACACCAGAGAACCAGATTCAATTGACAGCCTACTTCAAACAAGTGGCCACAAAAACCCTGCTGTCTGCAAGGCAAATACTGCAAGCCTTGGGGTTTATGGCCTCCCGCATTCTTCTAATTCCATATGCAAGACTGCATATGAGGAAACTACATTGGTATCTAAAAAGCCTATGGTGTCAACATTCTCAGGATCTAGAAGCGGTGATTCCTATCATACCTTGCCTATGCCTAGAGTTCCTTTGGTGGGCAGAGGCCTGCCACCAAAACAAGGTACTACCATTCGTGCTACCCCCTGCCGCCCAAACCCTAACAGACGCATCAGACTATGCATGGGGGGCTCACTTGGCAGGGAAGTGCATTCAGGGCAAATGGAACCCAAGTCAAATGCACCTGCATATCGGTCAAAAAGAAATGTTAGCTGTACAGAATGCTCTGACAGCCTTCAAGGATCACATTCTTCCAGGACAACTAATGGCAAAGACGGACAACACCACTGTTATGTGGTATATAAGCAAGCAGGGGGTACGCATTCTTACCCCCCTCTGCAGACTAGCCATGGTATTGTGGAACACAGCCTTGAGCTACCAAGTGAATCTACAAGCTCAGTTCCTGCCAGGAAAACAAAATACACTGGCAGATGGACTAAGCAGAAACCTCATGGACCCACACAAGTGGAAACTGGAACCAAGGATTTTCAACATGTTGACAAGCAAATGGGGGAGCCCAGATATAGACCTGTTTGCCCCCCCCCCCCCCCCCAGAGCTATCAATTGGCGAACTTTTGCACAAGGATTCTCCACAAACAAGCTTGGAAAGTGGATGCTCTGTCCTTCAGCTGGAAAAACCTATCAGTTTATGCCTTTCCTCCCCTGCTCTCCAAAGTATTAATAAAGGTCAAACAGGACAAGCCAAGGATAATTTTGATTGCATCAGACTGGCCACACCAACACTGGTACCCCCTCTTGCGCAGTGTATCACGGCTGGCCCCATGGCACCTGCCTCGACACCTTCCCTGTTGTCTCAGCAGGAGAACCAGATTCTGCACCTTCAGCTTCAAACACTGAACTTAGCAGCCTGGCTAATTACCTAATCTCTCCTTTTCCATTCCTCAGTAAACCAGTGATGGATATCAATTTAGAGGCAAGGAGACCTAGTACTAGAAAATCTCATGCTGCGAAATGGAAAAGATTCTGTGCCTGGAACCAATCTCAAGGGATGAGCACAGCAGCACCCAATTTACCTCAGATTTTACAATACTTAACTGAGATGCTTCACAAGGGCTTGTCCTTTTCCTCCATCAAAATTCACGCCTCAGCCATTTCAGCTCATAACACAGAACCTTCCCTCTTCTCTCACCCACTGCTCAAGCAGTTCCTCAGAGGGGCCAAAAATTTAAGACCACCGAGGAGAGCTCCAACTCCAGCCTGAGATCTTAACTTTGGCTTGGAGAAATTCACTCTTCCCCTTTTCGAGCCAGCTGCTACTGCAAATTTAAAATTTCTTTCTTGGAAAGCAGCATTCCTTTTAGCAATCACTTCAGCAAGAAGTTGGGAACAAAGTTGAGTGGACAGTGGAGCCTTTCATCGTCTTTCATGCGGACAGGGTGTCCCTCAGAACCAATCCCTCCTTCATGCCCAAGGTGTGGTATACAGTGTGGCTATTCATCAGTCCATCCATTTGCCAGCCTTCTTTCCTAATCCACAGAACAAAGGGGAACAGATACTGCACTCCTTAGATGTGCACAGATAACTTAGATTCTACTTGGACAGGACTAAACCTCAAAGGAAATCTGTACTACTGCTGGTGGTGTTTGCTGCAGGGACAGAGGGGAAGGCTATTTCAAAGCAAACCATTTCCAAATGGATAGGCCATTGCATTCATTGCTGCTGTAAGCATCATGGAAAACCTATCCCACAGGGCATCAGACCCCCCACTACTAGGGCTGCATCTACTTCTACAGCATTTCTCAGAGGCGTCCCTACCAGGGGCAATCCTAGAAGCTGCTACCTGAAGTTCTGTACATACTTTCACCAAGCATTATCATTTACCAATTTTCTCTTAAGTCCAGAGCTGGCTTTGCCACTGCAGTCTTGCAGGACCTTATAGCTGGTCCTAATGCTACTTAAATTCCTCCTCCCAACCTTAGCTTTGGGAATCTACTCAAATGTAATGACTGCAACAGTGAAACATGAACATAGTAAAGTTGTGTACACTTACCATAAATGTAGATGTTCGAGTTTATTCACTGTTGCAGTCCTGGTTACCCTCCCCCTAACTTCTTTTGGCTTTACCGCTACTTTCCTTTACTATGCTTAAAAGCTTTTTGGTGTATTTGCTTTTTTGTTGGAGGTATAACCTTGTATTTTTATATATTTATTTGTCTCCCATTAGGGGGACACCTGACATCTGGGGCAAGAAAAACTGATGTAATGGCGTCTGCTGCATGTTTTATTCCCCTGATGACCTGACATTATGGAAGAGAGAGCAACCGACGCAGGACCCAATACTTTGTTAATCAGGCTGACTGAGGGCTACTGCAAGCAGATAATCCAAATGTAATGACTGCAACAGTGAATACACTCGAACATCTACATTTATGGTAAGTGTACGCAACTGTACTTTCTAAAAGCACACTTTTTTGTTACTTAAAAACAAAGGTTTGAGCTGGTCTCCCTTTTCAGCCCAGTGTCTTAGTGGCGTCCTTGGGACAAGGATGAAACCAGCCCCTAGTCTGATAATGTCCGCACTCAGTCAAAATGGAGATGCATTAATTCATCATACCCGATTCCCAGATATGAGAAATTGCATACTGCAGCAGTGATTCAAAAATTCAGATGCATACTGTTACGGTGAATTCACTTGTGCATATCTACTGCTACAGGAATTTGGTGTTTGAATGTCATACTTTTTTATTTAAATAGATGATGGTAAAGAAGAACCTCCTACAACTTTACTTTGGGTTCAGTACTACTTGGCACAACATTATGACAAGATTTCGCAGCCATCCTTAGCTTTGGAATATATAAATGCTGCAATAGAAAGCACACCAACAGTTATTGAGTTATTCCTTGTGAAAGCCAAAATTTATAAGGTAAGTGTGTGGCAATGCTGCAGTATTATTTTTCAAAATAGTTTTTGCCCCCCCCTTGCTGACTGGCCATGTTCTAATGCCTGTCCTTGTATTCCGTGTCTTTATTTAAAAGCGATGCAGCATGTTGGTTTGACATCGTGACAGAGTTGCAGGACTTATGTAATTCCTTTAACTTTGAACTGTGTCTTGTGCTTGGACAGCATTGTGATTTGTGCATGCTTCTGTCTGCACGTTCACTAATTATGCCTGTGCTTACTGCAGAATATTTTTTGTTTACGTTTGACCCAGTTAAAAGTATTGCTCTTAATGTGATTATATTTTCTAATCAAAAAAATTTTTTTTTTTCTTGAATGAACTTGTGCAGTGAAATTTTCTGTAATCTTGTAGACTTTGATAGGTATAGGTGGCTGGCTGCTGTCTGTGCTCCAAGTTAAAGGGATGGTGAATTCCACCAGGAAAGTAGGTGGGAGTTAAGACATTGTCCAGTGTGTTGCTGCAAGTAATAAGTCTGAATTGAGGAGGCTCACTTATGCAGT
Source organism: Protopterus annectens (assembly GCF_019279795.1). Taxonomy (NCBI): domain Eukaryota; kingdom Metazoa; phylum Chordata; order Ceratodontiformes; family Protopteridae; genus Protopterus; species Protopterus annectens. The sequence continues at coordinate 1,409,039,188 of NC_056728.1, read as the reverse complement.
AAATTGTAAAAATTTTTTTCTTTATTTACCTGGTTAGTTGGGTGGGTCTGAAAATCCTTTTCAACCAGCAGTCTAGACCATTGACAAAACAGTTGAGAGTGTATGAAGTCATGGCAAAATGGTGAATGTGAATTACTTTTAGTAAACTAGTTTGAACACTGAAACGTCTAAGAACGAATTGCTAAATTCGTAGATTATTAATGTACACTATTTACAGTATAGACTGCAGCATGAAGGGCCATCATAAGAAAATAAACTAAAGATGCATTTAGTCTTATAGATCTTAAGTTTAGTTTGTATTCCATACCTTATCATAGTGCAACCATGCTGTTGTGAAACTGGTTCACTACTTTGCTTGCCACTTTGTTTTTAGTATATCATGGGATTCACTTTCATACATGTAGATGTCAAACTTGAGTAAACTGCTGCTTGTGTCCATACATTTTTAATACTAGCGAATTTTAATATTGGCGACTGTCACAGTTGTGAATCATCCACATCTTTGTTTGCACTAGTGTGGATGAAAATGTAAAGCTATATTTAGAGGCTTGTTTAACTTCCTGATTTTACTTTAGTTTGAAATGGTGCACAAACTCTGGGTCTAGCACTTGACAGGCCTAGAAAAGTATCGTATCTAGCTGCTTTTGATTTTTCCACATTATATTTTATTTGTATCGTTTCTTAGGCATAATAAAGAAGTGTAGTACTTTTACATAATTTTTCCCATGTCTTTCAATTTATTTCCACACAGGCCATTAATTGACCTTTTTAATACTAACATCTCTCATGTTTATAGTAAAGTAACATCCTTGTGCCAGTCGAAAGAGAAACATTAGTATTAATTATGTCCGAGTTCAGTGATACTCTGACAGATTGCTTCCTCACCTGGCCTTGAACTCTTAACTTTAAATTCAGCTTTCACATCTCTACCTCTGTTTTTTGGGGGGAATGTGATTAAAGAAATATAGTGAAGAAGTACTTATAATAAAAGAATAACACATTTTTAAGCTAGTCCACTTTTAGACATGTTATGTGGCACTGTAATATATTGTTAGTTTCCATGATGAGTGGATCAGTCAGTAAGAATTACATTTCTGGGCGGCTGACAGGTAATGAGCAAAACGGCAACTGTTGTAGACACTGCCTGCAGCAGAGAATTGTACCAGTGAGTGGAGCAGTAATGGTCTTACTCGAACATCCACAGTGATGAATTTCTAACACTTTTGTACTTTCTTGTTGTTTATCTCCATAGCAATTTGATATATTTGTTTTATACAAATGTTTAATCTTTCTATACAACTTTCCATATTTCACATGGACAAAACACTTTGGTTTAGCTGCAGATTTGGATTGCAAACTTTCTAGTGGTTTTTATAATTTTATTTTATGCATCTTTTAAAGCTGGATCTGACATTGTTGTCTTCATTTGATCTTCAACCTGTGGGTATAGAAACCAACATCGGTGCTGAGCCCCATATCCAAGCTACGGTGCCGAAACTGAGCTGCTCTTGTACCCGTAATGCCCCTCTCTCCTACATCCCTTCAGAACTCATTTGCCGCCATTCCAGCTGCAAGCGAGTCATCTGAGCTCCAACTTGTGAGTTTTTTCGTGTAGTGTAGGGATTTTCTTGGTACTCTGGTACTGTTTAAAGGTTTCCTATAACTTTATAAACTTCCCCTACCCTTCACGTTTTGCGTAGAGAGTTTCTCTTGTAGTTCTCTTTAGTAGGTTCCCCTTCTTGTCTTTCTATCATGGCTGACAAGTCAGACAAGTCTGAGAAGGGTGCAGGATTTAAGAAATGTACTGGGCGTGGGCATCAACTCCCACCCTGTGATGGTCATACATTGTGTGTAGTGTGTTTAGGTGTTTCTCAACTAGGCACTGGGTGTTCTATTTGTGCAGGTTTTTCCTCTTGTACCCTCACTGACAGGAGAAGCAAGTTAATATTAAAGGATTTGTTATCCAGTTCTTCTACTGCGGGCTCAGGGACTCAACCTCCTGGTAAGTCACCAGAGAGCAAAAGCAAGGATGTGGACAAGAAGGCAGAGAGACATGAATAGAGAGAGAGAGACAAATCCAAAAGCTATGACAAGCCCCCAGAGAAGCAGAGAATGACTGAATGTACCCTGCTGCTTGTGAACCTTCTCCCCAAGATCAGGACCCAGGCTATTTTCCCTTCAGCCTAGGTTGTCGTCTGAGCCCCCAGAGTCTGCCTCACCTAGGCACCAATCCAGGCCTGCTTCCATGGCTTCCTCTGCCAGGACCTCCCATAGTTTCTCAGAGGGTGAAGTGGATCGGTTAATGAGATGGATCTTGCGGGCTCAGATCCAACTGAGAGTCCTTCCCGCCCCCTCCACACTGACAGCAGGGGGTCCTTCCCTGCCCCTTTCAGGGCATTCTTTCCCGAGCTCTGGGGGCATTGGGCCTTGCTGTCGCCAGAGTTCCAGGCATCAATGTCTTTGGTTTCTTCTACACCAGCCTTGGCCTTGGGCTCCTTGGCCCCCTTTTTCTTCGGTGCTGATGGGCTCTTGGAGTCGTAGGTCGCTCTGCACCATTTCTGAGGTTTTGTTGTCTGCATCGAGGGTTTCGTTGTCTTCCTTCCCCTTGGGCACCTATGGGGTCAGGGGCTTCAGCTCCACTGGCATAGAGCATTTTGGCCCAGACACATGTGGTGCCGATCTCACATTCTGTAGCATTCAGCATGGTGGAGAGAGGCCTCTTAACTTCGATGTGGAGATCCTCGATGCCTACCCCTCTAGATCCTTTTCTGCTCCAGCTGCACTCTGGCCCTGACATCTCCAGCCCTCTGCTTCCAAGATGGTCTGCCCCTACTCTCTAGATTTCTGTCCCTGTGGGACCCCCAGGCTTCCGGTTCCTCCCCGGAGTCTCCCCTGAGGAAGTCCACTGGAAGTACATCTGCAAAAGGAAGCATATTGACTCCACCCCTGAGTCTGTCACGGATGACGCTGACTGGGAAGATGATGATGGCTCTCCACCTGATGTTTCTTTCGGGGGACATCATGAAAATTCTGTGTCAGAAGGGATGGTCTTCCCTAAAGCCCAATCTGGACGAGTCATTGTTCCTGGAGGCATTTGGCGCAGGCCCATCTACTTCCTGGGTGACCCCCCCCCCCCCCCGGCAAACACTCTAGTAGACCTCATTGCCTACAGGGCATGGAAGGAACTGGACGCAATGGAACTAGTACCCAAACGCCCCAACAAAATACTTAACGCCCCACCAGACGGGGCTTTTTGGCAGAAGGTCCCTGTTGATGCTTTGGTGGTTGCAGCTGCTTTGCAAAAAGAGCTTGCACATGAGAGCTCCTCTGTCCATCCTCCTTCATGAATGTACCCTTTGGATCTTCCCTGTTCAGTCCATCCATGAAGGAGAATTGGGCCTAGTGCAAAAAGGATGGTAAGACCCTGTCTGCCATCGGAATCCACTTTTCTACTCCTCAGCGTTCCTACTCCATGCATCAGGCAGTAAGAGGTCGTGGTTCCGAAAATCCAGGGCGTTTCCTCAGGATGCACCTGCTGACTCTTCCCCTAGAGGAGATCAGGAAGAGAACAAGGGTCTTGGGACTCTTGCCTGGACAGATCCTTAAAGCAACCTTGAAGTGTTGCCTGGCTGTCCTACCCAGGAGGCAGTCAGGGGTATCTTTTCTCTGCATCCATCAGCCTAGGAAGCCATCACATGAGATCAGTGTGTGCTAAGGATAATATTCAGGGGGTATCTGATTCCCTGTCATCTTCTTCCAAAGGCCTGAAAGTCTCTCCCAGATGTTCCACCTGCTTACAGGGAGGCAGCCGAACTGGAAATCTCCAAGCTGCTCAACAAGCGAGTCATCCAGCCTGTCCCCCTAGAACTATCTGGATCAGGCGTCTATTCAAGGTTTTTTTCATGCCCAAAAAGATGGGAGGGACACAGACTGATATCGGATCTCACCTCACTGAACAGGTTTGTTGCCAAAACCAAGTTCTGGATGGTTACAATTCAGTCTATTCTTCCATACCTTCAGGAGGACTTCTGGATGTGTTTGACTTCCAGGACACATAATACCATATAAAGATGGACAAGCGTCACAGGAGGATGTTCATCATGTTTCACTGTTGCAGTCCTAACAAATGGGGTTTTCCTGCTCCTGGTAGCCCTCAGTCGGCCAGAATACCAAAGGTAAGTAAAAATGACGTCTGTTGCAGTCAGTTGTAAAGGATGTCAGGGCGTCTGATAAAAAAGGAGGCAGCCAACGTCACTTTCTCAGTCTTCCTTGATGCGGAGCCCGAAGCAGAAGCTTTACATGCATGAGTACCGGTCAGCAGTTTACCTTTGTTGGTTTCCCTCTACAAAGAGTTGGTCTGCTACAGCTAATTAACCCTGTTGGGGATCCTTTTTTCTTGCCTTAATGAATGTCAGAAAAAGTTAATTCCCTTACCTGTGGAAAACAGATTTCCCCATAGAGATTTTCATTCCTATTGCATTATTTGTTTAGGCCTTGATCACGACATTCACAATTGTAATCTTTGTGCCTCCTTTAATCTGCGTACTATCCGTCATCAGGCTAAGATTTTGGCTAAGCATTTTGGAGTTTGGCCTAAGTTTGTTGGTATGGCGTCCACCCGTTTTCAGGCTTCGGGTATTCCAAAAAAGCTTAAGGACAAGGACTGAGACAGGCCACAGAAAAGTAAGTCCTTGGATGAGGTTAAGTTGGTAGTTAGTCAGGCGGGAGCCAGTGAGACGCTTTTGCAGTCTGCAGATGTACAATCGCAGGCCTTGATTGAGTCTGAGTCCCTTAAGCCTTCGGCCTCCAGTTTCTCTTCTGGTCACCGCCTCTGCTGGAGCCGGTACTTCTACGCTGACTCCGGGGTCCAAGGCCTCAGCTTTACGCTCCGATAGCAATCTTCTTTCTTCCACTCCTGCTGCTCCTTCGGCGTTTGCCAGGCCTCCCGAGTCCTTCAGGCTTGCAGGTAAGCCTTCCATTCATAAGACTGAAAAGGCAGAATCCAGTTACTTCTAGTTCCCCTCAATCTGAAATGGTGAAAATGGCTAATGATTTGTTAACTCTTATTAGGGTTTCTCAGCCTCTTCCTCCTAAAAGGAGTAGGGATATTTCTCCTGAGGTTTTGTCCTGTTCAGGATCGGATTCTTCCAGCATTTCTGCTGATTAGGAATTTTCTCAGGCTTTTTCTTCCTTTGAGGATTCAGAGGCAGAAGAGTCCATCCCTTTGGCCTCTCCTCCAGAGGCTTTCTCTTTTGGTGACACTTAAAATACCGTTAGGGAACATTTTAAATGGGAAAGCCAGGATTATCCCCAATCTAAGAAACGGATTAGGGAATTTTTGGATTTACCTCAGCGTAAGTCTCTGGCTATTCCCCCTGTGTTGGAAGTTGATGTTTTTCTGGAAAATTCCTGGTCTCCTAACTCAGTCCCCCTCTGCTCCCAGCAAACCTGACCGGTACTACAGAGTCCCTGATTCTCATCTATTTCTTTTCAGGAACCCGTTGGTGGATCCAGAAGTTATTTCTCAGGGCCATAAAGGAGTCAAGGCCACTGTTACCAGGAATCCAGTTCCTTTGAACAGGGAATCTAGGAACCTTGATAGGTGGGGCAAGAAAGTTTATACCTCTGCCACTCTAGCTGTTAGAGCTACCAATTGCCTTTTTCATATGCTGAAGTACCAACAGCACACCTTGGAGGCTATTAAGTCTAAGATTGCAAATGTACCTCTTTTGGCAGAGAGTAAAGACATGCAGGATTTGTTGAATTCAGCCACTTTGATCACTAAGCATTCCTTGCATTGTGGTTTTGACATCCTTGAGGCCTCCAGTAGGGCTATTCCTACTGGATCTGTTATTAAAAGGCATGGTTGGCTCAGAGAATAGCCTCTTCCAGAGCCTGTCAAGGCTAAGCTTTTGGATGTACCTTTGCATAAAGACTATCTTTTTGGCAGCAAAGCTGAGGAGGTGTTTAAGAAGATGGAGGATAAGGCTAAGTCCATGCAAACTGATTTTCTGCAAGTTCAACCCCCTCGCTTTAGCAGGAATTACCCTTCCAAGAGTTGGACCTTTCCTGATACCAGCAGACAATACCGTTCCAGGACTAGGGGTTACAAATCATCTAGGGGGCAGACAAGCTACCCCTCAAAGGTCTAGGCAGTGGCAGGCTTTCACTTCTAAGGCAGGAAGCTCCAAGCCTGCATCTCAATCAAAACACTTTGTGACCTTGTACAACTTTCTGCCTGTTCTTGCTTGCCTGGAGAGTCCTTTGGGGGGAAGTTTGGCCCTTTTTTCAGATGTCTGGGCCTCTGTCACAAACTACAAATGGGTGGTCAAAATGGTGTCCCTGGGGCACAAGTTTTCTTTCCACACATTAACAGCTCCCAAGGGATTCCCAGATATTCCTCCGAACCAAAAGGCAGAAGTAGAAAAACACATTTTGTCCGTTTCATCTGGGAGCAATAGAAGCAGTTCCTGCTCAGCAGGTAGGACAGGGCTTTTATTCCAGGCTTTTTCTAGTTCCAATAAAAGAAGGCACCTGGCATCCTATCCTAGATCTTTCTTTTCTGAACTCCTTTCTAGTGATTCCAAAGTTCAAAATGCTCACTCTGCATCAGTTGCTACCAGTGCTAGAAAAGGATTCCTGGCTGGTAACCTTGGATCTCAGAGGCTTATCTGCACATCCCTATCAGGCAAAGTTGCAGGCAGTATCTTCGTTTCAGAGTGGGCAAGCAACATTATCAATTCTCTGCGCTGCCCTTTGGCTTATCTACTGCTCCCAGAGTCTTCACAATGTGCCTGGCCCCAGTCATTTTTTTTTTTGCGAGCAGAAGAAAATTCAGATTTACCCATACTTGGACGATGGTCTGATTCAAGCAAGTTCTCAGGAGCAGCTACTAAAGGATCTGGAATTCATAGACTCTTTTCTCTTCTCTTCCCTGGGTCACACACTCAACGAGGAAAAATCAAAAATGGTACCATCCAAGGAGATAACATTCCTGGGAGTGAGTATGAACACAGCCACCCAGATATATCTCACCCAGTAGAAGCAGACAACTCTTTCAGTTTACGTCAAGGACTTGGCAAGCCTGTCCCAGCTCCCTGCAAGCTCTGGGATTTATGGCATCTTGTATTCTTATGATTCCATATGCAAGACTGCAAATGAGGAAATTGCAATGGTACCTCAAGAACATTTGGTGTCAACACACACAGGACCTGGATATGATGATTCCTCTGCTTCCATGTCTGCAGACAGAGTTTCTATGGTGGGCAGTAGCCTGTCTACAGAAGAAGGGCATGCCTTTTTGGACACCACCTGCCACTCAAGTTCTGACTACAGACGCATCGGACTACGCCTGGGGAGCACCCCTGGATGGCAGATGCATATAGGGACGGTGGAACGCCTAGCAGATGCACCTGCACAGAAATCTGAAGGAGTTGATTGCAGTTCAACAGGCCTTACTAGCCTACAAGCACCTTCTTTCTCCAGGGACCTTACTTGTCAGAACAGGCAACACCACAGTCATGTGGGACATCAACAAGCAGGGAGGGATGCACTCTTACCCCCTGTGCAGACAACGTTTAATCTTTGGTCCATGGCAGCATCCCTGGACCTGCATCTCCTAGCTCAGTTCCTTCCAGGAAGGCTCCGTGTTTTGGCAGACCAGTTGACCAGGCAAACCCTGGATCTTCACGAGTGGCAGCTGAATAGAGCAGTTTTTTACATCATCATTCAACGTTGGGACATGCCTCAGGTGGATCTGCTCTCCTCCCCAGATAATCATCTCCTACCTCTCTTTTGCACCAGACAGCATCACAGCAGAGCCTGGAGAGTGGATGCTGTGTCCTTCCCTTGGATGTTGCTATCTATTTACGCTTTCCATCCTCTTCCTCTTCTACCCAGAGTGTTGTTGAAGATCAGGGATGAACGACCAAGGACTATTCTCATAGCTCCGGACTGGCCCAGACAGCATAGGTATCCACTGCTTCGCATTCTCTCCCAATTTCCTCCTTAGCATCTTCCTCTGAAGCCAGATCTTTTGGTTCAGGAAGGGGGAATCATTCTGCATCCTCATCTTCAAACCTTTCATTTGGCAGCAGGGCTCATAGTATGGCTCCTTCCTTACCTTCTTCCCTTTCCCAGCAGGTGGTTGATGTGCTGAGGGAGGCCAGGAGGACTAGCACTAGGAAGTCCTACATGGGCAAATGGGAAAGGTTCTCTCATTGGATGCAGACTAGAGGGGATGATTCTTCTCAGCCTACCCTTCCCCTGGTCTTGGAATACCTGGCTGAATTTCTTCAGGATGGTCTTTCTTTTTCTTCTATCAAGCTCCATGCTTCAGCCATTTCTGCTCATTGTTCTCTTGAATAACCCATTTTCTCTCATCCCCTGATGAAAATGTTTCTCAGAGGCGCTTGCAACTTAAAACCTCCCAGAAGGGCACCTACTCCAGCCTGGGATCTTAATTTTTTTTTAGAGAAACTCACTTTCTCCTTTTGAGCCAGCTGCCATTGCAGATTTAAAGTTTCTCTCTTGGAAGACTGCCTTACTCTTGGCTGTAATTCCAACAAGGAGGGTTTCGGACCTGCAGGCTTTGATGGCTGTGGAGTGTCTTATTGTTTTCCATTCAGACAGGGTCTTATTGAGAACCAATCCTTTCTTTATGCCCAAGGTGGTTTCTAGCTTGACTCTTAATCAGTCCATACACCTTCCTACCTTGTTTCCTAATCCTCGAAAAAAAAGGTGAAAGGATCCTGCATTCTCTTGATGTGCACAGACAGCTCAGGTTTTAACTGGACAGGACTAAAGACCTTCGGAAATCAGCTCAGTTATTGGTCAGTTTTGCCCCTTGAGCTCAGGGCAAGGCTATTTGTAAGCAAACCGTTTCCTAGTGGATTGCACATTGCATCATCTTTTGTTTTTCCTTTCATGGCAAGGTTCCTCCTCAAGGGGTTAGGAGCCACTCAACTAGGGCAGCTCCCACATCTGCAGCTTTATTAAGGGGTGTCCCTACTAAAGATGTTTTGGTGGCTGCCACATGGTCTCTTGTTCACACTTTCACAAACCATTGTAATTTTCCTCTGTTTTCCAGAGCCAGGGCAGGGTTGGCCACTGTTGTGTTGCAGGGCATTATCTCCCAACGCTTGATTCTGTTGGTGGTTCCTCCCATATCTCTGGGCTTTGGTAATCAACCCATTTGTTAGGACTGCAGCAATGAGACATGATGAACATAGTACAGTTGTGTACACTTACCATAAATGTAGATGTTAGAGTGTATTCACTGTTGCAATCCTGGTTTCCCTCCCTCATTTCCCCTTTTTTGATCCTCTCCTATTCTTTTTTCCTGAAGTACAGGCTGAATTGGATATTATTTGCCAAATTGGCATTTGGCTTAGCCTTTTTTCAGGGGTTTTCTGACTGTTTTGGCAAGAAAGACCGAGGAAGTGACATCAGCTGCCTCCTTTTATATCGGATGCCCAGACGTCCTTTACAACCGACGTCATTTTTACTTACCTTTGGTATTCTGGCCGACTGAGCACTACTGGGAGCCAGATAACCCCATTTGTTAGGACTGCAACAGTGAATACATTCGAACATCTACACTTAGTAAGTATACACAACTGCACTTTCCTACGCTTCCGATTAGGAGCCAGGCATTATCATTACCTCTCAGCCTCTTGGTACAAGAAATCTGGACAACATCTGACAAAATGGGGGGACAAAGGCCCAAAAATAGGGACACATTTTAAATATTGTTCTTTTAAACTTAGAAAGTTGCTAGAGTAATAGGGATGTTCTTCGTGTTTCACTGTTGCAGTCATCGCATTTGGGTTATCTGCCTGCAGGTGGCCCTCAGCCGGCCTGAATACCAGAGTCTTTGGATTTCTGCGTCGGATGCTGTCGCTTCTTCCATGACGTCAGGAGTATAAAACATGCAGCCGACGTCAATACATTAGTCTTTCTTGCTATGCAGTGCCTGAAGCAGAAGCATTTTGCAAGTGCTGGTCGGCCGCCTCCTGAAATTTTCGTTTTCGAGTTTCAGACCCAAAGTCTTCAAAAAAGATAAGTACCCCATTGGGGATCCTCTTTTCTTGCTCTAACCGATGTCAGAAAAAGTTAGCAATTGTCTTGCCTGTGGAAAGCAAATACCTCATAGAGATTTTCATTCTTACTGCATCACATGTTGAGGCCCAGACCACAACGTCCCTCGCTGTCGGTTTTGTGCCTTGTTCAACTCCTGAACTATTCATCGTCAGGCTATTTTTGTAGCCAAATACTTTCATTCTCTATCTCCGTACTCTGAAATGGCTTAGTTAATTAGCCATCCGACTACTGATCTTCCGAAAAAAACTTGATAAAGAGAGCCACAGACGGCATAGGTCCAAAACTGCCGACGACGCTTCCAGTAAACTAGTTGCCAGTCGGCCGGTACTCTGAGGTGCTTTCGCAGCCCCTGATGCCCGCTACTACAGATTCCCAGGCCTCTACTGAGACCCATTCGGAGTCCGGTATGCCACGAGATGCTTCGACTGGAACCTGCGGAAGTCCATACCTTGGATGGGTCCGGAGCCGCTGCTTTCTTGATATGTAGCCTTACACCAGACACTTAACCTCCAGGTCTCCCAGAAATCCTGACCGGTACTACAGAGTACCGGACTCTCAAGTTCTTCTTCAAGAATTCTACTGTGGATCTAGAGACCATTTCCCAAGGACCAAAAGGCATTAAGGCTACTGCTGCCAAAAATCCTACCCCTTCTCTGATAGAGATTCTAGAGCCATAGACAGATGGGGTAAGAAGGTATACACTTCTGCTACTTTGGCCATTAGGGCTTTGAATTGCCAGCTTCATATGTTAAAGTATCAGCAGCATATTATGGGACTACTTAAATAGAAAATGATGTTGATTCCTGTCTGTGGTGAACATAAAGACTTGCACGATTTAATGCATTCTGCAGAACAAGTTGGTAAACTTGCTTTGCAATGTGGTTTTGATGCTTTAGAAGCATCTTGCAGGACTGCTGTCACTGGGTCTGTACTTAGAAAGCATGCTTGGCTTAAGGAATAAAACTTGCCCGGTCATGTTAAAGCTAAATTACTGGATGCACGCTTAAACCAAGACCGCCTTTTTGGCAACAAAGCAGAAGTCGTCCTCAAAAGGATAGAGGAAAAAGCTAAATCTATGCAAACTGTTAAAGATTTACAAGTACAGCCTCCCAGACTCCGTAGGCATTGGCCTTCATAGGAACTGGTCCTTTCCAGTCCCTTCCAGGCCTTCTCAGTCCAAACCCAGGAACAGCAGACCACCAAGACTTCAGTCTCAGGCTACGCACAGATCTAAGCTGTGGGGGGGCTCCCACTTCCAAAGCAGGGAGTAGTAAGCCACCCCCCCATGGAAAAATGGCACAAAGACTTAACCTTAACCCTTCCAAGCCCTGCTCAAGTACTTGCTACCTTAGGAGGAAAGCTCGCCGTTCATGCAAAAAACTGGGAACTCATTATCCAGGACAGAACATAGTTTCCCAAGGATACAGATTCCACTTCCACACACTACCTCCCCCCAAATCAGTGGGCGGAGGCCCAACAGCAGGTTCTCTCTCTCCTTAGTATCAGGGCTGTTCAACCTGTCCCAGCAGAACAAAGGGGGCAAGGTTTTTATTCAAGACTTTTTCTGGTACCCAGAAAAGAAAACTCCTGGTGTCCTATCCTGGATCTCTATTCTCAACACCTTTCTTGTGGTTCCAAAATTCAAAATGCTAACTCTTCAACAGCTTCTTCCTATGCTAGCCAAGGATGCCTGGCTGGCAACCCTAGACTTAAAGGAAGCTTTACCTGCACATCCCAATAAGAGGATCCTGCAGACAATGCCTATGTTTCAGGGCGGGCTCCATGCACTTTCAGTTCTCTGCACTTCCCTTTGGCTTATCTACTGCGCCCAGGGTGTTCATAAAGTGTCTAGCTCCAGCCATTGCATTTTGCAGGCAGAGAAATATTCAAATTTACCTATACTTGGACGATTGTCTGATTCAGGCAGAAAGCCAGGACTTGCTATTACAACATCTGGCATTTGTAAAGCAACTTCTAATCTCACTGGGGTACACCATCAATGAAAAGAAATCTCACCTAGTTCCCTGCCAACAGATTGTATTCCTGTGAGCAAGCTTGAATGCAACTTCCCAGATGGCATTTCTCACTCTGGAGAAACAAGTTTATTTGACAATCTACTTCAAACTGTGGGCCACAACAACCCAGCTATCTGCAAGGAAAGTACTTCAAGCTCTGGGGTTCATGGCCTCTTGCATTCTGCTAATTCCATATGCAAGACTGCATATGAGGAAACTCCAATGGTATCTAAAACATCTCTGGTGTCCACATTCTCAGGACCTGTAAACAGATTCCTATCATTCCTTGTCTAAGGGCAGAGTTCCTTTGGTGGGCAGATGCCTGATACCACAGCAAGGGACTCCCTTTCACTCTACCCCCTGCCATCCAAACCCTAACAGACACATCAGACTATGCATGGGGGGTTCACATGCAGGGCAGTGCATTCAGGGCAAATGGCACCTGAGACAGATGCACCTGCATATCAATCAGAAAGAAACTTTAGCTGCACAAAAAGCTCTAACAGCCTTCAAAGACCATACTCTTCCAGGACAACTATTGGAAAAGACCAACAACACAGTTATGTGGTACATAAACAAGCAGGGGGGAACCCACTCCTACCCTCTCGGCAGACTAGCCATGGCTCTCTGGAACATAGCCTTGAGCTACCAAGTACAACTACAAGCACAATTTCTGCCAGGCAAACTAAATTCATTGGCAGATGACTTGAGCAGAAATTTCATGGACCCACAGAAATGGAAACTAGAACACAAAATATTCATCTTCTTGAACAAATGGGGGACTCCAGAGGTAGACCTGTTTGCCTCCCCTCAGAACTACCAGTTGAACAAACTCTGCACAAGAACTCCCCACAGTCAAGCTTGCAAAGTGGATGCCCTGTCCTTTACCTGGGAAAGCTTCTCGGTTTATGCCTTTTCCCCCCTCTGACTCTCCTCTTGAAGGTTCTACTAAAGATCAAACAGGACAAGCCAAGGACAATACTGATTGCACCAGACTGACCACGCCAGCACTGGTACGTACCCCCTCTTGCGCAGTATGACACTGCTACAACCATGGCACCTGCCTCAGATCTTTTCTCTGCTGTCCCAGCAGGCGGGCCAGATTCTGCACCCTCAGCTTCAAACCCTGAACCTTGCAGCCTGGCTAATTCCTTGAGCTCTCCTCTAACATCCCTCAGTAAGCAGTTGTTTGATGTCATTCTGGAGGCAAGGAAGCCTAGTACCAGAAAATCATATGCTGAAAAGAGGAAAAGATACTGTTTCTAGAGCCAAGTTCAGGGGATGGGCACAACGGTACCCAGCTTACCTCATATTCTAGAGTACTTAACAGAAATGTCCACAAGGGCCTATCCTTCTCGTCAATTAAGATTCATGTCTCTGCCATTTCAGTACATTATAATACTGAGCCACCCCTCTTCTCTCACCCCTTGCTAAAGCAATTCTTTAGAGGGGCCACACATTTAAGTCCCCCAGGCAGAGCGCCTACTCTTGCCTGGGACCTTAACTTTGTATTGAAAAAGCTCACTCTTCCCCCCTTTGAGCCAGCTGCAACAGCAGAGTTGAAATTCCTTTCTTGGAAAACAGCCTTCCTTCTAGCCATCACTTCAGCAAGAAGAGTGTCTGAATTACATGCCCTCATGGCAGTGGAACCCTTCATTATCTTCCGTGCGGACAGGGTTTCCCTCAGGACAAATCCTTCCTTTATGCCTAAGGTGGTGTTTATTGTGGCCCTAAATCAGTCCATTCATTTGCCTACTTTTTTCCCTGATCCACAAAACAAAGGGGAACGAATACTGCACTCTCTGGACGTGCACAGACAACTTGGATTTTATTTGGACAGGGCTAAGCCTCTCAGAAAATCTGAACAGCTGCTAGTTAGCTTTGCTGCTGGGGAAGAGGGGAAGGCCATTTCAAAGCAAACCATTTCCAAATGGATAGCCCATTGCATGCATTTCTGGTACAAGCACCATGGAAAACCTACCCCACAAGGGGATAAGATCACATTCCACTAGGGGTGCATCTACCTCTATGGCATTTCTCAGAGGAGTCCCTGTTAGGGACATCCTGGAAGCTGCTACCTGGAGCTCTGTACATACCTTCACCAAGCATTACCACCTGCCTATCTTTTCTAAATCCAGAACTGGATTTGCCACAGCAGTCTTGCAGGGCTTAATAGCTGGTCCTAATGCTCTGACTACCTCCTCCCCTTCCTTAGCTTTGGGAATCAACCCAAATGTGTTGACTGCAACAGTGAAACACGAAGAACATAGTACAGTTGTGTACACTTACCATAAATGTAGATGTTAGAGTGTATTCACTGTTGCAGTCCTGGTTATCCTCCCTCCAGCACCCTGACTTCTCTTGGCTCTACCTTTCCTTCTTGTTTGGTATATATTTTTTCTTGTGTATTTGCTTTTTGATGGGGGTGTACCATACCATATAATTTCTTCCTATTGTGGGGTCACCTGGCATCTGGGGCAAGATCATCTGATGTAATGACGTCGGCTGCACATTTTATACCCCTGACGACCTGACGTCATGGAAGAAGCGACAGCATCCAATGCAGAAATCCAAAGACTCTGTTATTCAAACTGGCTGAGGGCTGCATGCAGGCAGATAACCCAAATGTGATGACTGCAACAGTGAATACCCTCTAACATCTACATTTATGGTAATTATACACAACTGTACTTTTGTTTTAACATACATTTTTTAAAGGAAACTCAAATGTGTCATTCAGTGACTTCAGTCCTCAGATCATTCCAGTGATATGCCAAAAACCCCCCACAAATTTTATTAGGAACAGACCAAAAATATGAGCTAAAAGTCTGGACGGTCTGTGAAAATCTGGACAGTTGAGTGGTATGGCATTATCAGTTCAGGGTGCTCTCCTTTGGCCTCACCACAGCCCCCATGGTGTTCACCAAAGTGTTAGCAGTACAAGCAGCGTATCTAAGGCTGCAGGGGATACAGGTTTTCTCTTACCTGGACTTCTGCCTGCACCCACCAAGCATCAGCTTCTTCAGGCCAGGGAGGAGTTTGTTCAGTTAGCTTCGACCTTGGGCATCACAATAAATTTTCCCAAGTCTTAATTAGAGCCTCTCCATTCCCTGGAATTCATCAGAGCGCTGTTGAATACTTCTCTGTGTAAGGTTTTTCTTACCATTGACAGGATTCAGTCTCTTCAGGACCCAGGTGAGCATTCTTCTGGAGACACCTTAACCATCAGCAGCCCATATCCTTCAAGCTCTGAGATCTATGGCAGCCACCATCTTTCTTATTCCCTTGGCAAGGCTACACATGGGTTCTCTGGTGGACCGCATCAGTCCAGTGGTCGTTTCTGGACCAGCCCCTGTCGCATCCCATTTGGCTATCCAGAACCTGCCAGTCCTCTCATGTGGTGGTTTAACATTCAGAGTCTAGCAGAGGGTCGATCTTTAATGGCTCCCTCTCCAGTGGCCAGAGTCTAGCAGAGGGTCGATCTTTAATGGCTCCCTCTCCAGTGGACATAGTCACCACAGATGCCTCCTGACTCTGGTGTGGGGGGGCATTGGCTAGGATGGACTGTTCAAGGGACGTGGTCATTTAGAGACCACTCTTCACATCACTATTCTGGAGATGAGAGCAGTGTTTTTTGGTGTTCCAGGCACTGCATTCTTTTCTCTCCCAAGAAACTTTCGCGATACAGATAGACAGCATGGCAGTGGTATGATATATCAGCAAACAGGGAGGAACCAGATTTTACCCCCTTTCCCAAGAAACTATGAGATTGTGGGATTGGGCAATCTCCTTGGGCCTCTTTCTTGTTGCAATGCACATTCTGGGGAGTTACAACATCTAGCGGGAAAAAACAGCAGGACCATTCTGTCTCCTCATAAGTGGTCTCTGAAACAGTCAGTGGCGGACGTGATCTTACAAAAATAGGGTAAACCAAGCTGCAATCTTTTCACCTCACCTTCTAGAGCCAAGTGAAGCAACTTCTTCACTCTGATTTCTCCCAAAGGAGGGACTCCCAGAGATGTTGTAGTCCATATTTGGCCCCCCTGGTCTGCTGTATGCATATCCTCCCCTTCCTGTTATGGCAAAATTTCTTCAGAAGGCTGAGGTTGGGGTGCCACGTAATCCTCATTGCCCCCTTCTGGCCTAGTCAGGTTTGGTTTCCCCTTCTTTGGTCAGTGTCAGTCCTCTATGGATTCTGGTTCAATGTCCGGATCTGATTTCCAATCTGGAGGGCAACTTTCATTCAGATCTCGGCAGCCTGAAGCTCACAGCTTGGCTTCTGCAGTTACAGTGATGGCTGGATTTCCCAGGCTATCATCCCCTGTGAAGCATATATTGCTTTCCGCTCACAAGTCGTCCACTAAGATCATCTATGCTAGTAAATGGAAGAGGCTTTCCTTTTGGGCTTCCCAGAATTCGGGGGATCCCTCTTACTGCATGTATTCCTTCAGTTTTAGACTTTCTGGCTTGTATTTTTAACCAAGGCGCCAGTTCCTCTACAGTGAAAGCCCATCTAGCTGCCCTATCCCATTATCTTGTTGGGCTAAAGCATTCTTCTTTGGCCACTTCTAGATTGTGCAAGGCCTTTTTGAAAGGAATGTTTCTTTTAAGGCCTCCCATAAAGGATCTGGTTCCCCCTTTGGACCTAACTTTTGTATTTCAGGCGCTGGTGTAGTCTCCATTTGAGCCCTCTGCAAAGGTGGATATTCAGTTTCTGTCATGGAAAACTTCTTTATTGGTATCCCTAACTTTATCTAAGTGGGTCTCTGAGATACATCCCCTTTGTATTCAACCCCGTACCATATTTTTCACAGAGACAGGGATGTTCATCGTGTTACCCTGCTGCAGTCATCACACTTGGGGTTATCCTGCCGTCAGGCGGTCCCGCAGTCGGCCTGAGTTCCAAAGTCTTGGTCCGGCGTCAGTTGCTGTCGCTTCTTCCCTGACGTCAGTGCACCAGGGGTATATAAGAGGCATCCGATGCCATTTTCTTTTGTCTTTCTTGCTGCATGGTGCCCGAAGCAGTTTGCCAGTGCCGGTCGGCAGACACCTGAGATTTTCGAATCGAATTTCAGTCCGAAGTCTTCAATAAAGTTAAGTACCCCGTTGGGGAACCTTTTCTTGCTTCAGTCCAATGTCAGAAAAAGCTAACAATTGCATTTCTTGTGGGAAGCAAATACCTCATAGGGACTTCCATTCTTATTGTATTCCTTGCCTAGGCCCAGACCACGATGTCACAGGTTGTCGGTTTTGCGCTAGGTTTAATTAACGTACTATCAAACGCCGTTTTGACTTCGCACAACATCACTTTGGTTGGAAATTTAATGATATCATGCCGTCAGAGCAGCCGACGGTCGGCATGCATAAAAAAACGCAAGGATAAGGACAGGCAGCCTAGGAACAAGCCAGACTCTGAGGCCTCTGCTGGGCCTGTCGCCGGTTTTCAGTGAGGCGCCTACGCAGCCCCCGACGACCGCAGAATTGGAACCCCAGACAGCTGCGGATTCTCAAGTGGAGTGTACTAGGCCGACGCAGCCATCTTCATTACTGGAGCAGAAGGAGACCCTGGTGCAGTGGAAACACCTTCGGTTGCAGAAGGTGTCTTCAGACAGACTACACTCACCTTTAAGTCTTATGCTAAGCTTAAAACTCCATTAAAACCAAAAAAGACTGTACATCAGTCTACAGTTCAAGGCCCCATGCCTAAGAAACAGATGCTTAAGATGGCTGAAGATTTGATTACCCTAATCAGGGGTTCCCATCCCCCTCCAGATAAAAGACCAAGACGAGGAGGATTATGCTTCCTCTGACCAGGTTTCAATTTCTTCAGATTCTTCTGAGGAACAGGATTACACGTTTCCCCCTTATGAAGACTCTGATGCTGAAGACTCTATCCCCTCAGCATCTGCCCCTGAAGACTACTCCTTTGGGGAAACTTTACATGCCATGAGGGAACATTTCCACTGGGAAGGCCAGGACTACTCTGATTCTAAGAAAAGGCTCCGAGAGTTCCTTTTACTACCCCAACACAGACCACTTGCTACCCCTCCAGTTTTAGATATTTTGGATGATGTTTACTTGGAGTCTAGTCTAAATCCAGACTCTCTACCTCCTGCTCCATCCAAACCAGACAGTTACCACAGAGTGCCTGACTCGCACAAATTCCTTTATAAAAGCCCTGTGGCTGACCCAGAAACAATTTCCCAGGGTACCAAGGGGGCTAAAGCTTCTATGGCTAAAAATCCTGTGCCCTCTGAAAGGGATTCCAGAGCCCTAGATAGATGGGGAAAGAAAATATACACCTCAACAACTCTGGCTATGAGAGCATTAAATTGTTAGTTTCACATGCTGAAATATCAGCAATTCCTAATGTCTCAATTAAAGGAAAAAAATGAGCACACACAAAGAACAGTCTGAATTCAAGCAAATGCAGGATCTGTTGCGTGCAGCTGAGCAGGTGGGCAAACATACTTTACAATGTGGATTTGATTCATTGGAAGCTTCCTGCAGAGCAGCTGTTACTGGGTCTGTCATACGTAGACATGCTTGGTTAAAAGAACAAACCCTGCCTGATCATGTTAAAACAAAAATATTGGATGCACCTTTACAGCAGGATGTGTTATTTGGTGTCAAAGCAGAAGAGTTCTTAAGAAAATGGAGTATAAGGCAAAGTCTATGCAGACGGTCAAGGATTTCTTACAGGTACAACCCCCTCGTTTCAGCAGAAATTGGCCAACAAAAAACTGGTCCTTTTCAGCTTCTGACAGATCACAGAGGGGCAAAGGTCAGTCACAAGGCCCTTACAAACCTTGCCAATGGGGTACTGCTACCCAGAAAGGAGGAGAAGACAGGCCCCAAGCTAGCAGAAGACAAACACAATGACTCAATCCTCAAACTACCAAGCAAATCTCTCCTGGCAGCTCCCTTAGGAGGAAAATTAGCATTTTTTTTTACAGACAACTGGCACATCATCACAAAAGACAAATGGGTCCTAAACATTGTCTCACAAGGATACAGATTAAACTTTCATACCTTGCCAAGGAAAAAAGGAATGCCAAACCTGCCACCAAATCAATGGGCAGAGGCACAAAAACAAATTACAGCTCTCATGTACATGAGAGCCATTCAACAGGTACCTACACAGGAGCAAAGACAAGTATTTTACTGAAGACTTTCTAGTTCCAAGAAAAGACAAAGCATGGAGACCCATTCTGGATCTTTCAATTCTGAACACCTATCTGCATGTACCAAAATTCAAGATGCTAACACTAAAGCAGCTTCTTCCCATGCTGGGCAAGAATGTTGGCTAGTAATGGACCTCAAGGAGGCACACCTGCATGGTCCCTATCAGACAAAATTGTAGAAGTTACCTCCGCTTCATTGCAGGTTCAACGCATTATCAATGCTCTGCACTGCCCTTCGGCTTATCTACTGTGCCCAGGGTCTTCACAAAATGCCTGGCACCAGTAATTGCATATTGCAGACAAAGAGGAATTCAAATATACCCATACCTGGACGACTGCCTTATTCAAGCAGAAAGCAAGGACATTCTTTTAAAGCATCTGGCATTTGGCAAGCACCTTTTAAGTTGCCTAGGGTACACAGTAAACGAAAAGAAATCAAAACTAGTGCCCTCACAAAACATAATATTCCTGGGTGCCAGCTTGAATACAACGGCCCAGATGGCTTATCTCACGCCAGACAAGCAACAACAGCTGACTCAATATTTCAAAATAATGGCAGCAAAGACCCAACTCCCTGCAAGAAAAATTCTGCAGGCCTTGGGATTCATGGCATCTTGCATACCACTGATACCATTTGCAAAACTGCATATGAGGAAATTACAATGGTACCTGAAAAGCGTATGGACTTGGCACAGCCGCAGCTTGGAAACGATGATACCACTCATTCCCTGCCTTCAACAGGAGTTTCTGTGGTGGGCACAGGCATGTCACCTCAACAAGGGTCAGCCTTTCACCTTACCCACAGCCAGGCAAACTATGACAACAGATGCATTGAACTATGCCTGGGGAGCACACATGGCAGGACAGTGCATTCAGGGCAAATGGACTACAGATCAAAGGCATCTGCATTTCAATCAAAAAGAAATGCTAGCAGTACATAATGCCCTAACAGCTTTAAAGGACCTCTTACACCCAGGACAACTAATAATAAAGACGGACAACACCACAGTAATGTGGTACATAAACAAGCAAGTGGGCACACATTCCTACCCTCTATGCAGGCAAGCAATGACCTTGTGGAACACAGCACTGTCTTACCAGGTTCAATTACAAGCACAATTCCTGCCAGGAAAGAAAAACACTTTTGCAGACGAGCTAGGCAGAAACATCATGGATCCACATGAGTGGAAACTAGATCCACAAGTGTTTGCAATGATAGCTCAAAAATGGGGATGCCCACACATACATCTGTTTGCCAGCCCCCTAAAACTATCAGCTTCAAAAATTTTGCACAAGGACATTCCATCCACAAGCTTGGAAAGTGGACGCCCTCTCATTCAGTTGGAAAACATTAACAGTGTATGCCTTTCCTCCACTGCCTCTTCTAGCAAGGGTACTGCTGAATGTCAGATTAGAGAGGCCACAGATGATACTCATTGCACCAGACTGGCCACGCCAGCATTGGTATCCAATTCTAAGGAACAAGGCCCACGACCCACCATGGATTTTACCACAAATTCCTCACCTGCTTACCCAGCGAGACAATCAGATTGTACACAGCCAACTCAAGGCTTTAAACCTGGCTGCATGGCAAATTACCTAAACAGCCAGCCAACTCCTCTATCCAAAGCTGTTATGGATGTCATTCTGGAGGCCAGGAGGTCCAGCACCAGAAAAACCTATTCAGACAAATGGAAAAGATTTTGTGCCTGGAACCAAGCTAAAGGCCAAGATCCCCTTGATCCAAACATTCCTCAAATTCTACAATATTTAACTGAGATGGTGCACAAAGGACTTTCCTTTTCATCTATTAAGATCCACACATCAGCAATTTTAGCTCATTACAACACGGATCCTCCTTTATTCTCACATCCACTCCTAAGACAGTACCTCTGAGGGGTTAAGAACATAAGAACACCCAGGAGAGCACCAACACCAACTTGGGATCTCAACTTTGTTCTGGAAAAGCTTACTCTGCCGCCCGTTAAACCAGCGTTTTCAGCTGATTTAAAATTTCTTTTATGGAAGACTGCCCTGCTACTAGCAATAAACTCAGCTAGAAGAGTCTCAGAGCTACAGGCACTAATGGCAGTGGAGCCTTTCCTCATTTTTCATCGACCGACTCTCTCTGTGAACTAACCCTTCCTTTATGCCAAAGGTGGTATCCAGTGTGGCCCTAAACCAAACCATTCATTTGCCCACCTTTTTCCCCAAATCCCCAGAACAAAGGAGAAAGACTCCTGCACTCTTTGGACATTCACAGGCAATTACGTTACTACTTAGATAAAACTAAGGCATTCAGAAAATCTGAACGGCTCTTTGTAGCCTATGCTGCAGGATCACAAGGAAAAGCTATCTCAAAACAGACCATTTC